>NC_064818.1:84798768-84829470 GCF_023721935.1 Panthera uncia | reverse complement strand
ACGATGGATTTAAAACAAAAAAAAAATTTTTTTTACATTTATTTATTTTTGAAAGACACAAAGACAGAGTGTGAGTGGGGGAGGGGCAGACACACACACACACACACACACACACACACACACACACACAGAATCCGAAGCAGGCTCCAGGCTCCAAGCCGTCAGCACAGAGCCCGACGTGGGGCTTGAACCCATCAACCATGAGATCATGACCTGGGCCGAACGAAGTGGGACGCCTAACCGACTGAGCCACCCAGGTGCCCCGCAATGGATTTTAAAGGGACACCAACCCAGTTCCTGAAGTGCCAGCTGCTGAGGTGACCAGTGGCGACCAGACAGGGCCGGGAAGCCCCTTCCCCTTCCACCTCCCCCGTGTGCACCACTGCCCCTGCAGTGTGCTGTTTACACTCACAACCCAACTCCAGGCACCATCCGCAAGGACACAGGTCTGTAAATACACCGGAGAGGGTGGCTGGGGGCCATGGCACACAGGGAGCTCACTGAGGGGCGAGGGGCCATGCCCCCCAGTCTGGACACTCCCTGCGGGCCAGCACTTTGATCTTCTCAAATCTGAAGTACCTGAAAGTCAGGACCAAATCGGACAGCCAGACAAGGCTCACTTAGCAAACAGTTTGAGGATCATGGTGGTCATTTGAGATACTCCAAGGCAAAGCTGAGCAAGACACCGACACAAGGAAAACCACCACGAGGTGCCCACCGCCTGGCATCTGTCCACCGTCCCTTGGTCTCCACCCCAACGGTGCTCTCGCCACAGAGCACGGCTCTGCACACGCGGCTCCCAACACCACCCACACAGTCTGGCTGAGCAGCCCCAACCCGGTCAGGAATGCTCAGTCAGCTTGCTAAGGTGTCTCTCCATAACCATTTCCGACCCAAGATGCCTACCTGGGAGGTTCTCTGCCCAGGTGTCCTCACCGAGCTGGTCGACAGCCCTTTCATCTGACCAGGGCTTGGCACACAGACCACCCAAAAGTGAGCAAAGCTCTGTGCCCCACCCCCCCCCACCCCCGCCCCAGCCAGGTGCCCTTGTTCCTGGGCAAGGCTGAAGCCAGCTTGTGAAGACCAAGACTTTCTGCTCTTCTGGAAAGGGGTACTGCCCCGGGGCAGACGTCTGTCCCTCCTCGAGACTTCTGCTGCCTGTCTGCATTCCCAGGGAGGACTTGGGTCCCTGCATGTCCTGGCCCGGACCCCAGCTGTGTGGACCTGAGGCCCTCCTCCAGCCAGTGTGTCCCCCATAGGAGGTCTTGAGCTTGCCAGAGCAACTTGGAAGGGCTCATCCATCGGGAACATGCACAGAGGCCTGGGGCCTCTGCCACCCCAGTCTCAGGACCCACATCCCGGAACTCCAGAGTCATGCCCCACCCCTGTCTGTGCCCTCTCCATGCTTCACACCCAGGCGCTGCTGGTGGACTCAGAGACAGCAGCCCTGCCTCTGGCAGACCAACTGGATGAGGGGGACACGCCCCTTTGAGGGTGCAGGGGACAAAGAGAGGGTCGAGCTGTGCAATGGCATGGACTGTGGGTGACCCCTGGTAGGGCCAAACCAGGGGGTGGGACCATGGAGACCGCAGACGGTGACCCGGCCACCAAGCCTGAGTGTCTCATCAGTGTCATTAAACAAGTGACATAACAAATAGGCCTGGCGGTCTGGGTGACCCGAAGCCCTCTCTCTGAGCCCCGGGAGCCAACCCTGAGGCTCCGAAGTCAGGGTCCTGCTGGTGCGGTGACGGGGTTCCGGTCCAGGCGCTCTCAGAGCCTCTGCTGGGCACCTACAGTAGCTGCAGGCACCCCTGCAACAGCAGCGCCTGCTGGGGTCAGAGGGCGCTGCCCCGGCCCCCAGGTCCTGTGTCCGTGGGCCCCCAGGGTGGAGCGGGTCAGATCCCAAGGATCACAAGGAAGCAGTCTGGAGGGCAGAGGTTCCTCGTGGGCTTCCGAAAAGGCAACGCTGGGCACTTCTCAGGCTGGGTCATGGGACTGGTGTCTACGGTCCCTGCCAGGACATGCGATCTCACATGTGCTTTTGTCCCTATGAGCTGTTTCCTAACAAGGAAATGCTATTTTCTGTCAAGTAAAACGATGGACATGTAAATACTAACACAATTTCTGCATCGCCTGAGTTGCCCTGTGACCTGCTCCGTGGACCCACCCCGGTGCTGGGCAGGCTCTCCTGGACTGGGGCACAGCCCCAGCACGGCCCCAGGCTCCGATCTGCGCGTGCTCCCCAGCTCCAGGATAGTATTTCCGAGGATGTGGGCTGTGCTGGTTTTCTGATGTGATAACACACAATGCTAGTCAGATGGCCTAAAAGTTCTGGGACTTTCATTTTGACTTTTACTGTTTATTTATTTATTTTGAGAGGGAGAGCACAAGCTGGGGAGGGGCAGAGAGAGAGACTCCCGAGGAGGCTCCCCACTGTCAGCTAGAGCCTGACATGGGGCTCGATCTCATGAACTGTGAGATCAAAACCTGAGCTGAAATCGAGTTGGACGCTCAACTGACCGAGCCACCCGGGTGCCCCTTCATTTTGACTTTAAAAGAAGTGTCGTCTCCTTCACCAAAATACGGGGTTTTTGCTATTTCTGATATTCTCCATTATATGCTGTATTCCGTGGATTAGGCCATTCAGAAAAATAAGCGTGTAGCAATTCGCCTGAAATGACCAGCGTTGCAGGACAACATGGGAAGCAAGGGGGAGGGAAGCGTGTCTGGGGTGCGTGTATGAAAACCACACCAAACAGCTACACTCTTCCTTGAAACACTGAAGGTGCTATTTGTTCTGAAGGCTGTACTTTGAAAATTTGTAGACTGCGGAACGATGCACTCGCCCTGCCCTCGCTGAAGCCATTTTTGCAACTCGGGATGGTGCGTGCAGCTCCCGGAGGGAGGGCCCCACGACCCCAGGAGGCCATGGAGGGAGGCCACGGACGCCACGGGGCACGAGCCGTTCCTACTTTGTTGAAGCAATTGTTTGGGCTTTCTGCTAAACGGAGCTGAAACTAAACACCGCACACACCTGACCCTTTTCTTGTTTCACTGGGCGGGTGACCGCCTCCAGCATAAGGGTGCACAGAAGTTGCCAGAAGGGGTATCTTTGCCTCATTCTTGATTTAAAAAAAAAAAAAAATTAACGTTTGTTTATTTTTTGAGAGACAGAGACAGAGCATGAGCTGGGAAGGGGGCAGAGAGAGGGGGGATGTCACAGATTCTGAAGTGGGCTCCAGGCTCCAAGCTGTCAGCACAGAGCCCGACGCGGGGCTTGAACCCTCCAACTGTGAGATCGTGACCTGAGCCAAAGCCGGCCGCCTAACCAACTGAGCCACCCAGGCACCCCCACCTCATTCTTGATTTTTAAAGGAAGTTGTTTTGGTTTTTTTTTAATTTTTTTTTTTTTTTTTTTTTTTTGAGACAGAGAGAGACAGAGCATGAACGGGGGAGGGTCAGAGAGAGAGGGAGACACAGAATCTGAAACAGACTCCAGGCTCCGAGCCGTCAGCATAGAGCCCGATGCGGGGCTCGAACCCACGGACCGCGAGATCATGACCTGAGCCAAAGTCGGAGGCTTAACCGACTGAGCCACCCAGGCGCCCCTAAAGGAAGTATTTTTAACCCCACCACAAGCATGGTAGGTGTGGTGGGTGTCTCGAAATAGCTCTTCCAGGCGACTGTGGTTCCATTCCGCAACTAGTTAATAGCAAGTTTTTTCCTCCATGAGTGTTGTCTTTTGTCAGATGCTTTTTCTGCACATATTGAAATGATGATATGATTTTCCCTTCAGGCTGTTAACGTGGTGTATTACAGTAACAGATTCTCCAGTGTTGAGACAAGTGTGAACTCCTAGAATAAACCCGTGGAGGGGAGAGCTTTTGACACAATTAAATTAAAAAAAAATCATAAAGATAATAAATGATAGACTGACCACATAACTGTAAAGAACTTACGTACAACAAAATACCATAACATGAAGTCCACAGCAAATCAGGAGAAACATGTAAGGTGATCTGCTTGGGGAGAGGTGGCAGGGTGATGTCCTGTCCTCTGGAAGCCTGGCCTGCTTTGCAGTGCCGCAGGAAGCCTCTGGGGCACCCCCCCCCCATCTGCCTGCCCACTGCCCACCTGCCCGCCCACCTGCTGTGGTCTAACTGGACCACTTCATGGAGAGGCTGCCTCATCGTCTCTCCAGGGTCGGTGCTGCTCCCTCCCCCCACCCGGGGGCTCAGTGCACTTCCCCTGTAAGCACTCACTATGCCCGCCCAAGGGCCTGATCTCGGTTCTGTCTTTCAGAGTCCAGAAAGAAAGCTGTTTGCCTCATGCTCCTTCCGAGCAGCCGGGGACAAGGTTTGGGTGGGTGTGAGCTTCTCACCAGTTGCTGTGCTTGTGGGAGTTTGAGGGGCTGCCCTCGGGACACGATGACCCGGAGCTCTGGTCCTTGAGGCTGGTCCTGTCCACACCTGCCTTGGCTTCCTTTTCCTCCTTCTTACTTGTCGAAGGGGGCAAGTGCGTGTGCACGGTTAGGGTCATCGTGCCCCTGGCTCCTGGTTTCAGCAGCCATCTACCCAGGGTCAGCCTCGTTTCATCTCAGCCCCAAACAGTCCTCCCTCCCAGATCATTCTGAAGCAGACCCCAGACATCATGTCATTTCCTTCACGAATATTTCGGGAAGTACCTTCTAAAGACTACTTAGGAAAACAGCCGCAGCATGACCACCACAGAATAGCGCTGGTGCCTGTCGAGTGTCCAGCAGCGTCCAGGTTTCCCAGATTGCCTCGCGATTTCTTTGCTTTTTTACTTACTTGTAAGACTTTTAATTTTTATACTTAAATCTCTATACCCAATGTGGGACTTGAACTCACAACCAGGGATCAAGAGTCGTAGGCTCTTCTGCCTGAGCCAGCCGGGTACGTGTTTGTTCTTTCAAACAGCTTTATGGAGACAAACTCACAAACCATACGGTTCACCCATCTAAAGTGTAGGATTCAACGCTTTTCAGCAGATTCACAGATGTGTGCAGCCTTCACCACGGGCAACTTCAGAGCATTTCCATCATCTCAGAAAAAAACCCTGTATTTTCTGGCTATTCCCCCATTTCCGCACAATCCCCAGCCCTAAGAACCAGTAACCTCCTTTCTCTATATATGTCCGCACACTGGGCATTTCTAGAAATGGAATCATAGAATACAGGCCGTGTGTGTGTGTGTGTGTGTGTGTGTGTGTGTCCTTTGTTCACTCAGCATGATGCTTTCAAGGTTCGTCCATGTTGTAGTAAGTGTTAGTGGTTCATTCCCTTTTCTGGCCAGTGTTTCATTTTATGAATACACCACGTTTTGCTTACCTGTTCCTCACTTGAGGGACATGTGAGTTGTTTCCATCTTTTGGCCATTGTGAATGATGCTGCTGCAGGCATTGGTGCACAAGTTTTTGGGGGGACGTGCATTTTCATCTCTTACGCGTATACCGCTTTCTTTTGCGTGTGGATGTCCAGTTATCTCGGTACCATTTGTTGAAAAGTCTACTCTTTCCCCACCAGTTGAGCACAAGTATGTGGGTTAATTTCCGGATTCTCAATTCACGGGGAGGCTGGCCCTGGCCGCAGGGTTCTCCCAGCGCCTAACGCCCCACCTGCCACGCAGGAGCCCCTTGGCTTCTCACCCCACCATCAGCTCTGAGCTGATGGCCGCTGGGGAAGACGGCTCTGGGACCTCTTGCTGAGCTAGGAGCGTCAGCGACTCAGGTGCTACATCCTCACCCCCCCAGAGGCTCTGTGGCTTTGTAAATCTTTCCGAAAACCGAGCCCTGCAAACAGATTCCCCACGGAGAGCTGCTGCCCGTTTCCCTACGCAGCTCGACCACAGAGAAGTCACGGCTGGAGACCGTTATGGCAAATATCTACGTATTTATACGGCACATCCTCAGGACGGCCCTGTATAGGGAGGTGGCATGGCGGGCCATTTCATTCACCAGAGCATGTGTCGGGAATCCGTGGGTCTGTCACTGCTTCTGCCGTCACACAGTTGTTCAGCGACACGGAGCTGGGCTGAGATGGAGGGTGGCAAAGGCCTGAGTCGGAGGGCGGCCGCACCAGAAGGCGAGAGAAAGTGCAACACTGACGCCCCATCCTGCGAAAGGCCACCGCTCGCTCAGAGTCAGCTCAGGGTTCTGTGGCTCTCCGTCCACGTTGTCACTGGTGTCCCTTTTTTTTCTTGGTGCTTTTAAATCCTCGTGATGCACCTTGACCGAAACAGATGGTAGAAGGTATTCTGAAAGAGAAGAGTCGTCTCCGTACTAAACCATTTCTTTTCCCAACGAGAACCCAACTCATAAAATAGCGTCGTGAGTTTATTCTGGCGAGCTCCTTCTCTTCCACTTTGAGGAACATTTAGGACAGGGCTGTCCCTTCCCAAGATGCCCTGGGCCCCGGGGTCAGCTCCCTTCCTACACCTGGCCATCCACCTCAGACCATCCACCTCAGTTGGTGGCCGCTTCCACCAACACACTCGCGCCTGGGAGACTCAGCCAAGAGGGCCGCTCCTGACACGGGTTCCAGGCCCAGGCTTCCTGTGGCCCACCATCTGGAAGGAACCCTGACTGCCACGGCATCCGGGACCCACTTGCAGGCCAAAGGCTGGGCGGCTGCGCGAGGGCAGCTGGGGGTGAGAGTCTACTTATCGGTTTGCACTTGTTGGCAATTTCTTTCCTTCTGTCCTGTGTCCTTCCCAAAATTAGACTCGAAAACAACTTTAGCCCAATAAGAACACAATTAGCAATAGAAAAACAGATCAGTAGATCGTAACTTCGGCAACGACAGCCAACGTTCCTTCCATCCCAGTTTAGGCCACGATGCAAGGGGGGCGATGGTGCCTTCCCTTCCAGCGCCTCAGGGCCCAAAACAGGGCGTGCACAAGACACAAAGTGACTCGAGAGAAACAGGACCGGTCAGGCTCTCAACTCCTGCTGAAGCCAACACTCCAACCCCCTTCTCTCAGGGAGACTACTGCCCAGGGCCCAGCCCAGCATTCTCCTCACAAAGCACATGCTCACAACCTGCCCCAGAAGGATGCCAGGCACTGACCTGTGGCCGGAGGTCCGCCGCTCGCCCACAGGCTCTGGGAGAGAGGCCGCGTGTTCAGAGCAGACTTCCATGGCATCCCCTCCTGATTGCTCCCCGTCATCCCCCGGAGCTTCTGCGGATGCTCTTACAGCGGCCCCGGGTGTGGCTGGGCTGTGGAGACAGGGTGAGTGGTGGCTCCTGTGGCCCTGTCTTCCCCCCAGACTGACCACAAAAACACTACTTTTCTTGCAAAAAAAAGTTTTTTAACTGTTTTGGCAAAGCATACTTTCCAGACTATTGGGACAAGCACAAGAGTTACAACAAAACCTTAAGAGAATGGTCATGTGACAGATGCCACGTTTGCAAATTTAGTGACAGTTACACCTCATGTTTTGAAAAAAGTATTTTTGTGGTGCCACGTGGTAAATGCCTCCCAAGGGTGCCCGCTGTCTTTCCACAACCACGAGAAGTTTGCTACTGTTAACCTTGCTATCGAGTGTCGTCCCCAATCCCTATTCAATCCAGCATTGTAGGACTCCTTTCCTTGAAATGGTCCCTCCGAGAGGAGAGAGTCACCTTACACTCAGAACCTCGTGACTCTCCTGTGTTGCAGTGGGCTCTCAGACTCACAGTACTTTAAGAGCAAAGTCCTGCTGAGGACTACTAGCCTGGTAACACTTCGACACGATTCCCAGGATGTTCTGAGGGACTCTGCCAAAGGAACCAGTTGCAAAAGGCAAAGAGATACAAGTTTAAGAATGACTCCTGATGCATTTCCCCAGGCTGTTCTGAGCAGTGGTGGTAACAAAATGGCTTCATTGTCCAAGTTACCAACCAGACGAAGAGCTGGAGGGTCTGCGTGAGGGGAGGGCCTCCCAGCCTGGGACAGACTCCCAGAGGGCCAGGTCAGCAAAGTGGGGCTGCAGCCCCCAAGAGGAGATACAGGTAGAGCAGAGAATCAGGTGACATTCCTAGGTGCCCCAGGGCAGACAGCAAGATGAGATCCCAGTCATTCCCAACAGGGCCAGCAAAACCATCCCCTACTGGTTTCACTCCTCCTGCCTGAGAACTCCCCACCCGACAGCACCCTTAAAGTCCACATACTCAAAACGCTTTTCTAAATTCAGGGGCCCATCCTGAAGCTTGGCACGTGCACCACCTCGCGTACCCTCTGCTTTTCTTTGGCTTATCAAATCGGAAGTCCGCAGGGTAGAGGTGACATCTCACCAGGTGATCTTTCCTGTCTTTGCTGGTCTTGAACTTCTCTGCACAGCCTTCCACCAGGCACTGATACTGAAACAGAAACAGTGTCACCTCCATCCTGACTCACAGAGTCCCCCCGCACCTTGCCCCTGACCTCCAGCTGGGAGCAGTGTGCTACCCCCCCCCCCCCCCAGCTAGGCAAACAGCTTGGGGACAAACCCCTCCTCCGCCCGAGATGACTGCCCTTGGCCCCAAGGAACATGGACACATCACCCACCATGTCCTGCCTTTCGGACAGGATCTGGAACAGTGAGTCATGCCACTCCAGGATGTGGACGTCCAGCAGGTGCACTGAGGGGAAGGCCCGTCTGCAGAAGGAGCAGACGTTTCTGTGCAGAGTGTGGTAGTGGTGCTCATAGTCCTCCAGGCTGTCAAACACCTGGCAGCAGCCTGCCACCTGACAGGTAAACTCAGGCACCCTGGCAAAGGAAACCACCTTGTGGGAATGCCGTCCTGCTGATGACAGAGGACCTTACGCTCCCAACTGACACCTTTCCTTTAAGCAGCCTGATAAACGGTAAAGCTCGGATGTTTCTTTGGCAATCCCAAATTCTAGTTTCTTAACAACTAAATTTTCACAGACCAGCGAGGAGGGAGTGAAGCCAGAACAGAGGAGCAAGGACGGTGGTCTGGCAGAGGGTAGGGTGGCGGATCACCCAGGAGCGAGCGGGCTGGATCCAGGGAGGGGGCAGCGCTGGGCCCAGAGGCGAGTACCTGGGCCTCTCCGGCGCCTCTGTCACCTGTGTGAGCACGTCCTGAAGGTAGAGGTGTCGCAGCACGTCCCCATCCTGCAGGAAACGCACATCATGGGCGGGGCCGGTCTGCCAGCCCCGCCCCCGTCCGCCCCGCCCCCGTCCGCCCCGCCCCCATCCGCACGCCCCATCCACGAGCGCCCCGGCCCGTATCCCCCGCCTCGCCCGAAGCCCCATCCGCGAGCGTCGGCTTCGTCCCCGCCCGACGGTCCCGCCCCCAACCGCGAGCGTCGGCCCCGCCCACGGCCCCCCGCCCTGCCCGCCGGCCCCGCCCCCGCCGACAACCGCCCTCTCCCTCCTGGGCTCACAGACCTCGAAGAACTCGTGCTCCCGCGGGAAGCGTACCCGGCGCGCCGCGAAGCGGAAGGGCGGGGCTCCGGCCGCGGGGTCCCGCTCCACCGGCAGCGGCTCGGCCGCCCCGGGTCCCCCCGCCAGGCGGGAGTGCAGCGCGGGCGGCAGCTGCATCGCCCTGCGCGCTGGCGGCACCACAGCCTGCCGGCCACCGTCCGCGAGCCGGCCGGGGCGGGGCCGGAAGTGACCTCGCGCCACTTCCGCTGCCGCCGCGGGTTTCGCTGTGAGCTTAGGCGGACCGGCGCCCGGACGCGCGGTGAGTCCGGCCGCGGGCGGTGGAGCCTGAGCCTTGCGAGGGGGAGGCGGCGGGGCTCAGTCTCCCTTCCCCGCGCTCCGCCGCCGGCCGTGCGCCGACCGCTCAGGGGCGCACGGCCGGCGGGCGTCTCGCCCCTGGACCCCGCGCTCGGGTACGGTGCTGGCCTGTGCGCTGCCCCACCGACGGCTCACGTCCCAAACTCTAACCGTGCGGCCTCCCTGCTGTGGAGACTCCCACCCCTCCTCCGCCCTCATTACCCTCACCCTTGTCCACGCCGCGTTTGCCTCCCACCTGAAGGGCTGGCGCGGCCTCTGGGTCGTGCTGGTCTCCAGACCAGTAACCAAACTGGAGCCACAGTGGTCTTTGCAAAATTCACGTCCTACGGCAATGCTTCCTTGTTTAAAGCCCTTCGGTGGCTTCCCGTTACCTTAGTCCAGCGGCTCTCTCGTAGCCTGTCAGGCCCTGCGCGTTCCGCCTGCCTTTCTGGTCTCCTCCCTCCCATCAGCTCCTGAGGTGCGCAGGACTCTGTGCCCGGTGCTCAGTGCCCGCCGGTGAAGAAAGCAGAGGACGCCTCTGCCCAGCCGCGGACACGGCTGCCTACCTGGTGAAAGTTACCTAGTTAAAACAGCGATGGGTGATCCAAGGGACGCAAGGACGCTTGAGACTTACTGTGGGGGGGGGGGGGGGGGGGTGGCCATGGCCGGACTCCCCTCCTCCCCCAGGTACTTCGGCGTTGATAGGACCTGTACACCCATGCGTGCAATATAGTCAGGAAGTGAGGTACTGTTTCTTTAAAAAATTAGAAGATAATTTTAGAGCTGTCATTTAAAGAGCATAATAAAAATCTTTTGGCTCCTTCATCCTGGAAGTAAAGGCTTGTGGCCCCATCCCCAGTCCGTTTCACAGCTAAGAAGAGCCCTGGACAGATTCATCGCTTATGCTTTACTTTTCTGTCTCTGAAAAAGCATCAGGGCTCTTGACCTTTTTTCCACAAATTTTGTTTTACAAGCCCATTTGTGCAATTAGTTTTTTTTTTAATTTTTATTTTTTAACATTTATTTATTTTTGAGACAGAGAGAGAGACAGAGTATGAATGGGGGAGGGTCAGAGAGAGGGAGACACAGAATCTGAAGCAGGCTCCAGGCTCTGAGCTGTCAGCACAGAGCCCGACACGGGGCTCAAACTCATGGCTGCGAGATCATGACCTGAGCCGAAGTCGGACACTCAACCAACTGATGCACTCAGGCGCCCCGCAGTTAGTTTTGAACTCTCAACAAAGACTGTTTTCCTGAAATGTTCACTGGGGTGGGAGGGGGTCGTGTGTGCCTAACTCATGGTGAGGGAATGTGGAGGAGGCTTCTGGTAGCTCGCACTCAATGCCACGAGGAGGGAAGTTCTGTTCCGCCAGAGAAGTCTGTGTCTGTGACAACTGATAGGACGACTCCGGAGCATCAGGAAGACGGAGTGGGCTGTCGTGAGCCCCTCCGAGTTGTTTCCAGCGGGGGTGCTGCTGGCAGTTTTGGTGGGACGCTTCTGTTGACGTTTAGGCGCTCTGGTCTCTTGCCCACTACACACCAAGAGCACCCTTCTAGCCACTGTGACAATCAGAAGCGTCCCTTACGCGTTTCCAGAGGGCCTCTAAGGAGAGCTACTGCCTGCAGGTGAGAGCCACCGTTCTTGCAAGAATTGTTCCAGATCCCCACAGAGGACCAGCTTCCTTGGAGTATTAACACTTGTAGTGGGAGGATGTCTGCACTTGTATTTTTGCCACAAATGTACGGTTTGGTGAGGGTAGCTTTGAAGTTTATTTATTTTTGAGACAATGCAAGAGACAGAGTGCAAGCAGCAGAGGGGCAGAGAGAGAGGGAGACACAGAATCCGAAGCAGGCTCCAGGCCCCGAGCTGTCAGCACAGAGCCCGACGGGGGGGCTCGAACCCACAGACTGTGAGATCATGACCCGAGCCGAAGTCACACACTCAACCGACTGAGCCACTCAGGCGCCCCATGTGAGGATAGTTTAGAATAAATGTTCACGTTGGGGCGCCTCGGGGGCTCGGTCGGTTAAGCGTCCTACTTTTCAGCTCAGGTCATGATCTCACGGTTCATGGGTTTAGAGCCACTGTGCTGGCAGCTCGGAGCCTGGAGCTGCTTCGGATTCTGTGTCTCCCTCTCTCTCTGCCCCTCCCCTGCTCACTCGCTCGCTCTCTCTCAAAATAAATAAATATTAAAATAAAATAAATACACATTCACTTAGATGATCTTTCTTCTGAAGCCCTATCTCCACCTACTTGTATCTGGGGGACAGGTGTTTTCTTTCCATGGTAAACGCAGTGCCCTTGCCATCTAGCATGACCTTGTAGTCCATCCATCATAGGACATCTAGTCTAGCCATTATAGGACAACCCACATTCCTTAGGAAGCCTTGTAGAATGTAGAATGTGTGTAAAACCGATTGCCCTGAGATTCAAAGAGGCCTCAGCGGAAGAGTTCTGTGTTGTCTTTTCTGTCTTGCTTGTGGTTTGCAGTGCCTCGTTCAGGCTCTTCTATGATCACTAAGGTAACTGATGGTGACTCAGATCCAGTTTTCCTTTGGTAAAACCAGCCACTTCTCCAGTAACGTTTCCTCGTGGTCGGCCCTATGTAGTAACGGAATTTGTTCCTGCTTGTCTAGTAACAATACCATGGGAACTTACTCCGTATGGGCCCTTTGGTGTTCTATCAGGATGATTTTATTTGATCTCCGCAGTACCTCTATGGGTAGGATTTACTACTCACCCCTTGGCAGAAGAAGCCTAGAGAGATCAGGCTCCTTGCCGAGGACCTTACAGCCCAGAACTGGCCAAGTCAGGGTTCAGACTGCCTGGGACTCCGCAACCCATGCCCTGCTGTGCCTCATGCCCATAACTGGTTATTGTGAACTCCTCCTGATTTTAAAAGTGTGTGCTAGGTCACGATCTCGCGGTCCGTGAGTTCGAGCCCCGCGTCGGGCTCTGGGCTGATGGCTCAGAGCCTGGAGCCTGTTTCCGATTCTGTGTCTCCCTCTCTCTCTGCCCCTCCCCCGTTCATGCTCTGTCTTTCTCTGTCCCAAAAATAAATAAAAAACATTGAAAAAAAAAATTTAAAAGTGTGTGCTAGTGACTTACGCACCTGCTGACGCTTAACCGTTCTGCTTTTCTGTTTGAAGATTCCCTGACTCTGGCCAGTTTTCGATGTTTAGCATGAGTTGATGATATTTGTATGTGCGGAACTTGTTCTCTGTCGCACAAGGTTAGAGTCTCACTTGCCCAGTTGCAAATTAATATTCATTAGTTAATTAGCATATGGGTTGTGTGCTATGTCTACTGCTCGTTTACCTCAGGCCTCGTCTTCACTAGAGCTGTTAGCACAGTTTTGTTTTTTGTAGACGGCTTTCCTCTTAGCTTTAGGAGAACATATTGTTGATGTTGTTTCAGAGCCAAAACTATGAGTGAGTTTCGGATTCACCACGACGTCAATGAGCTGCTCAGCTTGCTGCGTGTCCACGGAGGGGATGGTGCTGAGGTCTATATCGACTTGCTGCAGAAGAATAGGACCCCATATGTCACTACCACTGTATCTGCACACAGCGCCAAGGTGGGCCCCGTCCTGGTGCGGCACTGTGTGCACTGAACAAGGTGGGCCCTGTCCTGGTGCAGCACTGCGCACTGGACAAGGTGGGCCCCGTCCTGTTGCTGCACTGTGTACACTGGGTAAGGTGAGCCCTGTCCTGGTACAGTGCTGTGTACTAGGTAAGGTGGGCCCTGTCCTGGAGCAGTGCTATGCACTGGACAAGATGGGCCCCATCCTGGTACAGTGCTGTGCACTGGACAAGACGGGCCCTGTCCTTGGCACAGTTTGTGCACAAAGTTCATAAGCTTCCTGACTGAGCAGCCACAGCATTACCAGTGCAGATGGCAGACAATACTTGTCAAAGGCCTTTCTTGGACCAGGAATTCTGCTCAACTCCATGCTTCTGATGCTTCCTCATAACGGCCCTTGTTACTCACTCTGTTGTACAAATGAATAAATGGTGGCTCAGGGAGACTGCTGGGCTGTCACCCTGACCTCAGAACCCAGGTTCTGAGTCCCCTGAGGAAGGAGACTCAGATATTCCTCTGGATGGAAAGGAAGCTCCTGTATTAACTGCATTGCAATCCCTCTAAAGCAGGTTTTTCTGTTTTTATTCAAATAGCATATAATTCAAAATTACGGATCTTCAGTACGAGATAATTTTGAAATTTGTTTTTAGAAACACTCTGTAAAGCTTGTATTATTTAAATAGCTTGATAATGGGGCGCCTGGGTGGCTCAGTCGGTGACGCGTCCAACTTCGGCTCAGGTCATGATCTCGCGGTCCGTGAGTTCGAGCCCCGCGTCGGGCTCTGTGCTGATAGCTCGGAGCCTGGAGCCTGTTTCGGATTCTGTGTCTCTCTCTTTCTGACCCTCCCCCTGTTCATGCTCTGTCTCTTGCTGTCTCAAAAATAAATACACATTAAAAAAAAATTTTTTTTTAATAAATAGTTTAATAATGGCACAAGGATAATTAGAAAAATTCACTGAACAGACAGACTGGGAACACAGAAGTGATCTTAATTTATTACAAGGGGAGCACCATAAATCAGTGAGTGAACATAACCGCTGAGCCTATCCCTGGTTCCAGAGGGAATAGAGTTAAATGCGTAAACTTAAAAAACATTTTTTTATAATGTTTATTCACTTTTAAGAGAGAGAACACGAGCTGTGGAGGGGCAGAGAGCCCAACACAGGGCTCGAACCCATGAACTGTGAGATCATGACCTGAGCTGAAGTTGGATGCTTAACCTACTGAGACACCCAGGCGCCCCAATGCATATATATTTTTTAATGTTTATTTATTTTTGAGAGCGAGAGAAAGAGACAAAGTATGAGCAGGGGAGGGGCAAAGAGAGGGAGACAGGCTCCAGGCTCTGAGCTGTCAGCGCAGAGCCTGACACGGGGCTCAAACCCCCAGACTAAGAGACCATGACCCAAGCTGAAGTCGGACACTTAACCGACTGAGCCACCCAGGAGCCCCTAGAGTTAAATGTGTAAAGTGAATGCATAAACTGGTAGAAAGATCTAAATGGTCATTTCCTGATCTCAGGCTGAGGAAGCACACAGGAGGGAAATTGTGGGAGATCATGGGTAGGTTTAATGAGATATTTTGTTGAGTTTAAGTTTTATTTCAGGGGTGTATGATTATTTAACCTACCTAATTTCACTGTTTTGGTTTTCGTGTTTAATTTTCTGGAAGATTTAAAAAAATTTTTTAACATTTTTTTAACTTATTTTTGAGACAGAGAGAGGCAGAACATGAGCAGGGGAGGGGCAGAGAGAGAGGGGGAGACACAGAATCCAAAGCAGGCTCCAGGCTCCGAGCTGTCAGCACAGAGCCTGACGCGGGGCTCGAACTCACGGACTGCGAGATCATGACCTGAGCCGAAGTCGGGCGCTTAACCGGCTGAGCCACCCGGGCGCCCCTGGAAGATTTTTAACAGTTGTTTATTATTGTCACTAAATCTTTCATGTTTATGCTTTTGAGGTTAAAATAGCAGAATTTTCTCGTACTCCAGAAGACTTTCTAAAGAAATATGATGAACTGAAATCTAAAAACACAAGGAACCTTGACCCACTGGTGTACCTGTTATCGAAACTCACGGAAGACAGAGAGGTAATGGCCGTGGACTCATCGAGAGTGTGATGCGTGCTCCTGACGGAGCTTGTGTGTGGAGCTGCTCTGATTAACCTGTTCTACGCACGTGGGTTGGCTCAGTTGCAACAACACATCGTGAGTCTGCTGTCGGACGGCACCTTTCTGCTCGCCTGCAGCACCCAACACGGGGCTCCTTCCCTGCCTTGTGCTAGCAGCACTCTGATGTACCGCAGGGGTGTGTCGGTGGTGCGTCAGGAGGAACAGTAGCTCATGTTGGCGGTGCCCCTGGGAAGTTTGACCGCGGTTACCCCTGTGGTTGGAGGGTTTTGTATTTCGTAGTCTCACGCAGGGGTTTTGTCTGTTTTGAATGGGCATGTTACTTGTGACCCTAAGAAAAACACCTAGCGTCATGTCAAGGCCGGAGATGCTGTTGCACCCGAGGGCGTCTGGGGATGTGCTTGGGCCTCTCACTCCTCAGGCCCAGGGTCTGGAGAAGGTTGTGGTGCCACACCAGGCATGTTTGACCGTCACACAGAGGGAAGAGGTCTTGCCACGTGCGGGACGGGAGACTGGCCGAGCGTAGAGAAAAGGCTGAGTTGGGAACAGGGTTTGGGAGTTGGCTGTCAAGCATCCGCGGGATTATCGCCCTCTCTGAGCATGTGACACCTCACGGCAGAAAACACGGAGAGACTGACTGCGGCCCACAGACTCGGGAGTTGCCGCTGCCCTCCGTGGGTGGCTGGGGTCAGGAGGGAAGGAGGGGGCCTGGCCGTGCCCAGCAGAGCACAGGCGTGTAATGTAGGGTCTCGTGTGTTTTCAGACCCTGCAGTACTTACAACAGAACGCCAAAGAGAGAGCCGAGCTCGCGGCCAGCGCTGCAGGCAGCAGCACCAGCGGCTTCAGCGGCCCCGCCACGGCCTCCAAAATCTCCATGCAGGAGCTGGAAGAACTGAGGAAGCAGCTCGGCAGCGTGGCCACAGGCTCCACGCTGCAGCAGGTACTGCACCCGCCGTCCACGGGCCACGCCTGCGGGAGCAGGTGCGGCGATGGGGTGTGTGCGAGCTAGAGAGGAACGTGGACGTGGAGGGGCCGCGGCTCTCTCCCGATGGGGACCTAGCTGCGTAGGGACGGCAGTTCTGACGCACGCTGCAGGTCAGAAACGCGAGGCCCTGCGTCACCCGCGCCGGCTCGCCTGTTCTGGGCTCGCGTGTCCGAGGCACTCGTGTGGGTCTTGCCCTGTATACTGTGATTCTCCGTTTCCATCCATTAGGTTTTCACAGTTTGTTTCTTAAGGTTGTATTTTGTAGATAATTTCATCTACGTTGTGTTATCTTCTGTGCTTACTGTTTTTCCTTGCTCTTGATTTCGTGTCCTGCCCTGGTCACTTGAGGGACAGCTGTCTTCTCAGGCTATAACTTCTGTGGCTTTTAAGCTCCCTCAGAGCTGCGTCCCCACGAGGGTCTGAGCAGAGCACGTGCCTCTTGAGCACCATGGCTCTGACACATGACAGCCAGTGCCGGTGGGCGTGTCCTATCAGCACCTCCCGTGTCCCCGCACTGCCACCCCGTGTGATCGACGAGAAAATGGTCTGCACCTGCCTCTCTCCCTGGCCACCTTTGAGCTGGCTCTCCTGACAGCCGGGCCACCTTGGCCTGCCCTGGTCAGCTTCTGGTGGCTGGTTCCGCAGGAGGACTGCTGCTCCGGGCGTGTCGGGGGTCGGCCTTTCCCTGGGTGGATCTCTCCTCTACGCCCGCCCTTCTCCAGCTGGCTGGGAGGGGCGGGGGGGTGGCCTGGTTTCCTTGACCCATCCGTGACCCATCAGGTCGTGACTAGACCTTGTGTCTCCAGGAAAAGTGACGGGGTCCGTGTGTAGTTGTCCCCAGAAGGGTGCAGCCTGTTGCTGGTGTTGCTGGTTTACCTGTGGGTCCTGCACAGACTGGGACCCTGACAAGAGGCTGGGTTCCCGTCTCGTCCCCAGCTCCTCACACTGTGACTGGCGTGGAGACAGTCATTCCGCTTCCTCATTTGCGTTCAGTGGGCGATCTCTCCAGTGCCGTATGTGTTAGCGTTAAGCGTTTGTACTAAAAGTATATATTTTTTTTTGTTTTTTGAAAACACCCTCGCCAGTCTCTGGAACTGACAAGAAAGTTGCTTCGAGATAAGCAGAACAAAAAAAACTCAGGCCAGCGTCTCCCCGTCTTTCCACCGTGGGTATACGACAGACCCACCCTCCTTGGGGACTTCCTGCCTGGCTCAGGCGTCAACACGGACATGGCTGTGCCTATAGGTATGCGGTACGTCTGTTTCTCACATCTGCGTGTGTGAGCGGCGTGGGGCACCGTTCTTCCTGTGCTTTTGTGCTCAGGAGCGCCGAGCTCTTGTGTCCTCCCTGTGTCTGCCCTCCCCGCCCCCCACCCTCCTCTTCCAAGTGCTCCCATGGTTTGCTCCTGGGTCTTTTCTGATTGTTTCCCTCTCCACAGTGACCTTTTAGTTTGAAGGAATCATGCCCCTGTTGTGATCTCAGGTCTCTATCCCTAGGATGTCTCCCTGAATTTTGGCTCATGGGGCCCATTGTCTGCCGTTTGTGTCTACCGCGGGGCTCCTGACTTTCCCTCTGGTGTCCCCACTCCTCTCGTGACGACCGGTGTCGCTGTTTGTCAGGTCCTGGAGCTGGGGGTGGCCCCTGTGTTCATTTCCTTCCCGCTGCCCCAGCCTGGTCCCGGGCCCAGCCTTCACCAACCCTTCTTGCTCACACACTGTCCTGCCCTCACTGGCTTGGGCCTCTACCTCCCCAGAGTTTTCTGTGCTGAGGAATGTTCTGGATATGCTGTATCCAGAACGTATGGTGCCATCAGCTGAATGGAGCTCATGGGCATTGAAATGCAGCTAGTGTGGCTGAGGAACAGGTGTTTTGCTCTCTTTACTTGGCCCAGGTGGCCGGTGGCACGGAGCCTCGTGTCCCGTCCCTCCTCCCTGGGGTGCTCTCCACAGTCCCAGAGCTAGCGGCTTTGAGCGGCAGGGGTGTGCCCCACGTCGCCTCTGCAGCGACTCCCCAAACCCTGGCGAGCCACAGAGACCCTGCTGGATCGTTCTCCTGGCCGCGGTTCGCGGTGCAGCGTCCCCTTCGGAGCAGTCCCTTCCTGTCTCGCCTGCCTCTCAGCAGCACGGCTTGCGGTGCTCTCTCCCACACGTGGGCAGGGTGCTGGAGGGGCAGGGTGGCATCTGCCCCCTGAGGCCGAGGTCCCCTCCCTCAGGACCAGCTGACCTGGTGCTGCACCCCTTAACCCCACTGAGAGCGTGCGCCGGGGCTCTGAGTGGGGTGACGCTCAGGTTTCAAGCGAGCGGCAGCCGAGGCTGGTGGCCGTTCCCGGAAGACGGCCCTGCTCACGGGGAGCGGGAGCTGCGGGTGATCTTGTCGTGACGGGCTCGTGGAGAGGAGCCAGAGCTCAGAGAGCGCCTCCGCGTGCCGGGTGACCCGGGCCACAGACGGCGGCTGCCTGCTCGGAGCCCGTGTCCCGCGCGTGTGGTGCAGCACCGCCCTGAGCCGCCAGGCCCCGGTTTGGGGCACTGTGGGGCCGACACAGGCACGCGTGGGGCCGGCTGTGCGAGGCTGGGGTGGGGGGCGGCTTCGTGGAGACACCTTTCTGCCGCTGCTGCCTCTGGCTGCCCGCGCACGGCGGTCTCTCCCGGCAGGTGTTGTTGGGGGGAGCAGTGGGGGTCGTGTCAGGGCCCGTGAACCGAGAGAGGCAGGGGGCTGCCTGGGTCAGGAGGTGTTTGGCGGGCGGCCCTGGGGATGGCTCGCGACTGTCCTTCGGTCCGCGGCGTGGTTGTGAGGGGACTGCCTCATACTGCGCGTACCCGGTTTTAAAGTCTTTGAAGAAAATCTTTTTGTCGCGCCGCAACCCAGACTTGCTGGCCGTGACCAGTGCTGTGAGAACAGCTTACGGCAGAAGTGCTCCTTAATTCCTAACCACGTCCTTTTAAGGCCGGGCGTTTATCTGAGCGGGAATTTTTCTCCGCCCGGGACTTTAAGGCTGTGGCGCACCGCTCCGCGGCCCGGTCGGGTCCCCGTCAGCCTGGTTCTCACGCCCGTGAGCGCTGGAGGGCGTAGCACCGGGGAGCCGGTGGGGGAGGGGGGTGTGCCGAGGAGATTCCGTCGGGAGCGAGGTCTGTGGGAGCGGGGACCCTGGACGCGAGGCCACGGCCCAGCGGTGTCCACGGCCCGCAGGCACGCTGCCCCTGACCGCCCAGGAGTCGGCTGTGGTGGAGGACCTGCTCTACGTGCTGGTGGGTGTGGACGGCAGGTACATCACCGCCCAGCCTCTCACCGGGAGGCAGAGCCGCACCTTCCTCGTGGACCCCGACCTCGACCTGTCCATCCGGGAGCTGGTGAACAGGGTCCTCCCGGTGGCTGCCAGTTACTCCACGGTGACCAGGTGGGCGCCCGCCTTCCCAGGTGCTCCTGATCCCTGCAGCTCAGTCCTCGCGCCCCAAAAACAAAACCCCAAGAGCGCGCTTGTCTTGTCGTGACCGGGTTTCACTCCTGGCACGGTCCCGAAGGGCCTGGGGACAAGTGCAGGGGGCTGGTGTCTACAGGTTCCCTTCAAGGGTAAGAGCTTGAGTGGGGAGGGGACCCAGAGCTTGTGACATCTGATCTGAAAACTCAGCCTCACCTGCTCAGGTGCCCTCTCCCTCCTAGGTTCATTGAAGAGAAGTCTTCCTTCGAATACGGGC
The DNA here is from genome assembly GCF_023721935.1 of Panthera uncia. Taxonomy (NCBI): domain Eukaryota; kingdom Metazoa; phylum Chordata; class Mammalia; order Carnivora; family Felidae; genus Panthera; species Panthera uncia. The sequence continues at coordinate 84,809,359 of NC_064818.1, read as the reverse complement.
AGGTGAACCACGCCCTGGCAGCCGCCATGAGGGCCCTGGTGAAGGAGTACTTGATCCTGGTCACACAGCTGGAGCAGCTGCAGAGGCAGGGCCTCCTGTCCCTGCAGAAGCTCTGGTTCTACATCCAGCCAGCCATGCGCACCCTGGACATCCTGGCCTCCCTGGGTACGTGCCTGCCCTCCCGCCCCCGGGGACGTGCCGGCCCTCCCGCGGGAGCATCGGCAGGACCGGCGTGTTGTGCGGCCAGAGCCCGCGGGGCGTCAGGTGTTAGTCTGTGGCAGGAAAACTCTGGAAGCTCTTCCTGATAGGCTTTAGTTAGCGATCACAGCGTTACGGTTTGAGTGTGTCCCGCGAGAGCGGCACCTGTCCCCGGGAGACCGGAGATGAACTGAGGCCCTGGCCTCTCGTGACATGGCCTCAAGCGCCAGGGGCACCCCCTTCGCCGCACTGAGCGCCACCTCCACCTCCTTGCAGCCACCTCGGTGGATAAAGGCGAGTGTGTTGGGGGGTCAACCCTGAGCCTTCTCCACGACCGGAGCTTCAACTACACGGGGGACAGCCAGGCCCAGGAGCTGTGTCTGTACCTCACCAAGGCTGCCAGCGTGCCCTACTTCGAGATCCTGGAGAAGTGGATCTATAGAGGGATAATCAACGACCCGTACAGGTAGGCTCGCAGGGCCCGAGGAGAACACCGGTGAGGTACGCGAGGGGCGCACGCCCACGCGAGCCCCGGGAGGCTTTATCTTGTCGAGCGGAAGGCGTCAGAGTCGCCCGGAGCGGCGGCTCCTGGCCTGAGCTTCCTTCCTTCCCAGTGGTGAGACTTGAGCGTTCCTTCTCCGCATCACGCGTTTAAATACGTAAACGGAGCTTGGGTAGCTCACGAAGGAGTCTATTGTGTTGAGGTAGATTTCTTAAAATACTTTAAAAATAAGTCTGTGGCTGGGGTAGTGTTTCTCTGCTAATGGTGCAAATAACAATCTGAGGGGAGGGCCTTACAAGGAACACGATTTTATTTTATTTTTTATTTTTTATTTACTTTTTTTTTTTTTAATTTTTTTATTTTATTTTTGTTATGTTATGTTTTTTTACGTTTATTTACGTTTGAGACAGAGAGAGACAGAACATGAACAGGGGAGGGGCGGAGAGAGAGGGAGACACAGAATCTGAAACGGGCTCCAGGTTCTGAGCTGTCAGCACAGAGCCCGATGCGGGGCTCGAACTCACGGACCGTGAGATCGTGACCTGAGCCGAAGTCGGACGCTTAACCGAATGAGCCACCCAGGCGCCCCAGGAACACGATTTTAAAATTGTGCCTCACGCGGGGCGCCTGAGGGACTCGTAGGTTGGGCGTCCGACTCTTGGTTTCGGCTCAGGTCATGATCCCAGGGTTTGTGAGTTCGAGCCCCGCGTCAGGCTGACAGCACAGAGCCTGCTTGAGATTCTCTCTCACCCTCTCTCTTTATTCCTCCCCTGCTTGCACTCTCCCTGTCTCTCTGTCTCTCGCATAAAATAAAGTTTTAAGTAAACTTGAAAAAACAAGTTGTAAAATCCTGCCTTGCGAGAGTGGTATCTGAAGCAGGTGTGCTGGGGTCGCGCCCCTGCTGTTGGGGTCGTGCGTTGTCCGTGTCTGTGATGGAGGGAAGTGCCGAGTTCCCCTGGGAGGGGTGGAGGTAGAGGTCCCCCTGTGGCCCCGTGGCCCCGGGTCTTCTCCGAGCCCCCGGTTGAAACAGCTGCCCCCGGGGGTGTGGGTGGGTTCACTGTTGCTCACAGCCGGGGACCGACTTGGGGGGGGGGGGGGGGCCTCTGGTCGGCCAGACCCCGAGAGCGTCCGCTGTGCCTGCAGCGAGTTCATGGTGGAAGAGCACGAGCTGCGCAAGGAGAAGATCCAGGAGGATTACAACGACAAGTACTGGGACCAGAGGTACACCGTCGTGCAGCACCAGATCCCCTCCTTCCTGCAGAAGATGGCAGGCAAGGTCCTCAGCACAGGTGAGCCTTGCGGCCCCGGTGTGCCTCTGCCTGTGGCCTTGCCGTCACGGCCCTGTACCCGGTGGCGCCTTCCCTGCCTGGCGACCGTCCCGTCCGACTCCTGTGGCTCTGGGTGCTGTTGCTTTGTGCCCTGACCCTGGGGGTTTGTCTCACAGACGCCTTTTCTTTGCCACTTCGCTTCTAGAATTCTGTTATCACTGACAGGAAAGTTGCTTCCCTGCTCCCAGCTGACCCCAGACGCGGGGCTTTTCCACACCGGCATCCCGCTCTCCTGTTCTCTGTGGACACAAGCTGGGCATCCTGTAAATTAGCCCTCATCCCATCCACCCGGGGTTTGTGGCGGGCTCCTTGGTTTGAGGCTCAGTCCTTTGGGGCGGCCCCCACATCAGCAAGTACTGGGTCCTGTCTGAGTGGCTGCAAATGGGAGGCTCCCATGGCCCCCTCCTCTGGTGTGATCATTTGCGAGGACGGCTCACAGAACTCAGGGAAACGCTTTACTCTCTAGGTTACCAGTGTGTTATAACGGATACAAGCGAACAGCCAGGTGAAGGGTCCATGGGGCGAGGTCTGGGCAGGTCCCGAGCACAGGGGCTCCTGTGCCTGTGGATTTGGGGTGCACCATCCCCGTGTGGATGTGTACCCCTCCCTGGAAACTCTTCAGACACCTTGGTTTAGGAATTTTATGGAGGTCCCATTATGCAGGCATGATTGATGAAATGATTGACCGTTGGTGATTTATTCAGCCTTTCCCGATCCTGACCTCAGTGGGCGGTGATGACGGGGTTGGGTCCCCTGGCCACCAGCCCTCACCCTGAAGCTGTCTAGGGAAGCTGCCGAGAGTCCCTCTCTGGCCTGAACTCAGGTGTGGTCAGAAGGGGCTTCATGAGTAACAAAATCCCAAGAGTTTTAGGAGTTCAGCGCCAGCAACCAGGGACAGAGACCAAAGATCTGTTTCTCACTGGGTTGGTCTCATACCATGACAGGAAAACAGCCGAGGATGCAGGCCTCACTGGGCCAGTGATGGTCCTGTCGCCATCACATGGACTGACGTACCTGACACGCTGCTGGCCGGGAACTCGGCACTTTGGTTCTGGGAGCTGTGCTGTCTGGGACGGGGTCGGAAGAGGGTTTAGAGTCTCATTCTCTGAAATATTTTTGAAATTATTTCTGTGTTCTTAGAAGATCTGGAGAGTCCAGCCTGTTCTAGCACTTAGCGCTTCTGTGCTCCGTGGGTGTCAGTTGGTTGTGTTTCTCTGCCATGTGTAGAGGGTTGTAGGCTGTTCTCAACCTCTCTTTCCAGTTCTCTAGCTACTGTTTGGGTTACAGCATCCGAGGTTCAGGTCTGTGGTTTATTGTACTTACGGTGAAAATTTTAATTTGCTTTCTCCCTGTCTTTTCAGGAAAATATCTGAATGTAGTCAGAGAGTGTGGCCACGATGTCACCTGCCCAGTGGCCAAGGAGATCATCTACACTCTGAAGGAGCGGGCATATGTTGAGCAAATCGAGAAGGCTTTCAACTATGCCAGCAAGGTCCTGCTGGCCTTCCTGATGGAAGAGAAGGAGCTTGTGGCGCACCTGAGGTGTGCCGTCTGTCCTTGGCCTCCTAGCTCAGCGTGTGTAACCATCGGGGGTGTCTGACCAAGGCCACAAATTAACTTTTAGCGGCTCTGTCCTATTTATGTAAAAACCGGCACACTGCCAGGTTGTCCTGCCTGAGAAGACAGCCTGAGAACCTTGCACATCTGTGACCCTGCCACTGTGGTCCTAACTCCCCGAGGCCCAGCAGGGCAGTGTCTGCCTGTGTCACCTTGTCTGCAGTGACACAGCCTCCCAGTCTTGCCCCCGGCCCCACCAGCCCCTTCCAGGCGGCGTAGCCGGGCACAGAGTTCTTTGCCCCTGCCTAAGAGCTGTTTGTTTCCGTTTGTTTGAAGCTGACCGCCGGTCTCCCCTTTCTGACACGTTTCCTGGTGTGGGGCGCTGGCCATGTGCTTGACACGTCCTTCCTGGGCCGTGTGGCCCCTCCTGGCTTCCCCCTGTCCCCCCGCCGCCCCCATCATCAAAACCGCTGGTTCTGGTGGGAGCCCTTTGCAAGCACGCAGCTCTTCCTCGTCAGACGCCTGCCTCTCTCCGAGTCCAGGCCGCTGTGCGCGTCGGCCAGTCTTCCCGATGACCTTGCGTCCGCCCGCAGGTCCATCAAGCGCTACTTCCTGATGGACCAGGGGGACTTCTTCGTGCACTTCATGGACCTCACCGAGGAGGAGCTGAAGAAGCCGGTGGACGACATCACTCCCACCCGCCTGGAGGCGCTGCTGGAGCTGGCCCTGCGCATGAGCACTGCCAACACGGACCCTTTCAAGGACGATCTCAAGGTGGGCTGGGGGTGAGGGGGCGGGGGGAGCACCTTTCAGGCCGCTCCCCGTGTCCCGAGAGCTGGAGCAGCTGCCTGAGAAAGACATTTGCGGTAAAGACACGGGAGGAACCAACTCTTGACAGTGATACCCGCAGCCCGGGTGTGCGCACGTGGGTGTTTTATGGTAAATGCAGCACAGTGACGTTTCCTTGTCTCTAGCTTTCTTTGTTACGAGAACGCACTGTGTGTGGCGTACGGCATGCAAAGCGTGCGTCCGTCAGCTGTCCCGGTAAGGCTTCCGGTCGGCAGTAGGCTATCGGTGGTCGGGGGAGGGGAAGTCAGAAGTTGCACGTGGATTTTCAGCTGAACGGCGGGTTGGCGCCCTGACCCCCGACGTTAAGGGTCAGCTGTGCTGTGTTTCCAGACCCACGTACCTTCTCTTTCAGCCTGAGCCTGGCACCTGCGGTAAAGTTGTAAATCTGGAGGGATTCAGGCCTTTCTGACTTCATGGTTTTTCATTTATATCGTCAGGTGTATTTTAAATGATCTCTCTGTACGTTTGTTTTCCTATTTTGGTGGAGGAAAGACGCCTACTTTTTGAGTGGGGGTCTCTTGGCAGGCGCTTGTTTTGCAAGCTGGGCTCGGAGATGGAGTCCACCGGAGGGACTTGCTTCTCCGGCCTGTGCTGCAGCTGGATTGGTGCCGTGGTCAGGACTCGACGCCATTCTCTCTGTCTTTCCCAAGATTGATCTGATGCCGCATGACCTCATCACCCAGCTCCTGCGGGTTCTGGCCATTGAGACCAAGCAGGAGAAGGCGATGGTCCATGCCGACCCCACTGAGCTCACGCTGAGTGGCCTCGAGGCCTTCTCTTTTGACTACGTCGTCAAGTGGCCCCTGTCGCTGATTATCAATAGGTGAGCGTTGGTCCTTCCTGACCCTTCCGGTACTAGCTTCTCTAGACCTTACAGCAGGTCTGCCAGGAGGAAGGGACTGGATCTGCCCGGCACCTGCCTTGTTCTGCAGAACGTCCAAGGCGCCTCCACACCCATTTGTGTCCAGGGTGGGCTGCCTGGCGCCTGGCGGCCGGAGTGCAGAACCGCTTCGGTGCCGCCGAAGCCCAGGCCGCCATCTGCTGCGAGCCTCATGAGCTCTGGTGCCGCCCAGAAGCCTACCTACGCGCCTGTCTCCTCCCGCTCCCTGCAGGAAAGCCCTGACGCGCTACCAGATGCTCTTCAGGCACATGTTCTACTGCAAGCACGTAGAGCGGCAACTCTGCAGCGTCTGGATCAGCAACAAGGCCGCCAAGCAGTGCTCCCTGCACTCCGCTAAGTGGTGCGTCTCGTCTGCGCGCACGCGCTCCCCTCTTGCAAAAAGGCAATTTGTCGCACACCTTTGTAGCTTATAGATCCGTGACATGTTTCACGTTGCGGAGCAGGGCCACTGCCGACCGCGGTGGCCACTGGCTCTGTCCCTCAGCCGTCTATGCAGACTTGGGGGGGTCGGGCCCGTTAGCGTGAGCCCTTCGAGGTTTGGGGGCGTGTGCTTCCTCCTGATGGCTCACATGCAGCTGCTCACTGTCGGCCAGGGGTGCCCCACACGCTGGTGGTGTTCGTGCCCGCGTGTGGGCCCCCGTGGAGGGGCATGAGCCCGGAGCAGACGCCCTGACGACAAGGCGGGTGGCCCCCACATGCTGTAGATGCGCCGACTCCCTGTCAACTGCGCTGAAACCGTCTGCTCGCTCAGGTTTGCCGGCGCCTTCACTCTGCGGCAGCGGATGCTCAACTTTGTTCAGAACATTCAGTACTACATGATGTTTGAAGTCATGGAGCCGACCTGGCACGTCCTCGAGAAGAACCTGAAGTCTGTGAGTCGTAGCTTGGCGTGTCGGAACGTTGAAGAGGCTCCAGCGGGTTCTTGAGGAGGGAGCGTAGCAGGTCAGGGGTCAGGGGTGAGAGCAGCGCCGGCCGCAGGCTGATGGGGAGGAAGCGAAGCCCTCCGCACACACGAGAGGCTTCCCTACGAGCACGGTGAGGGTGTGCGTGTGCGAGAGCAGGCGTGTTGGGGGTGATGTGTTGTCCCTCAGAGGCCACAGGGTCATCTGAAAAATGGCGACAGACCAGAAGCGTGCAAAGCTGCAGCCGAAGCCAGGCCCGCGGAGTCCGTCTGCTTGCGAAGTCGTTCCCAGAGTGAAGGCCGGGTCCTTCTCTCCGCACAGGCGTCCAACATCGATGACGTGCTGGGCCACCACACGAGCTTCCTGGACAACTGTCTGAAGGACTGCATGCTGACCAACCCGGAGCTACTCAAGGTGTTCTCCAGGCTCATGTCCGTGTGCGTCATGTTCACCAACTGCATGCAGGTGCGGCCACCCCACAGCCCACTCGCCTCCTGCCATCTGTCTGCAGGGGTGCTGCTCTGAGTCCCCTTCCGCCGGTATGGGCCTCTGTTCTGGGCCTTTTTCTGGACACCTGCTGTTCTTTTTGTCCGACTTGAGCTACTTGATTCAGTTACAAGCAGCTGCCCCAAAGTATTGGCACAGAATATAAGTGTTGGAAGGCAGAGGGGGTGAGGTGGGGGTTCACTGGGGCTCCAGGGCCTAGGGGGTCTGAGTCGGTGGGGCCAGTGGAGAGCGTGCGAGGTGTTGGCCAGCCTCCAGAGGACAGGAGCCTGGGAACTGGTTCCTTAGACCTCTCGCGGTCACGTGGGGCTCCATCGGGGGAGAAACGTTCTTCAGTCAGTCAGTGGACCAGCCCTCGGGCAGGCGCCCGTAAGGTCACGTGGGCACAGCAGACACCGCCTGGCTGTGCGGAGGCCCACCCTTCACTTGGGCCGGGTGGGTTGACGCTAACAGGAGCGTTTCTTTCTGACCCCAAGAGATTTACGCAGAGCATGAAGTTGGACGGTGAGCTGGGCCGCCTGATGTTGGAGCATGGCACAATGCTGGGGCCGCCCACGGAGGCCGAGCGGGCGGAGGAGCGCACCCGCAAGGAGCTCGCCAGGAAGGTGTGCTTCGTCCGGCACCGCTGGGCCTGCAGCTTAGCAGGCGCGCCTGCTGCCGCCCTTCACTCTTCTTTTGGTTAAAAAAGTTTGCTTTGAGTTAGATATTAAATATGAGTCCCAGAGAATCTTCTCGCTCGACTTGTCCAAACCTCAGCCCCTCTGTGCTTGAGGGCAAGGCCACGGTTCCCCCAAGGGGAGGAACGCCCAGGTGTGGGCGCCCCTTGGAGGGCCTGGCACACAGCAGGCGTGGGGCTGTGGGCCCTGCCGTCCTTATGGTCAGAGCCCGGCCTTAACTAGAGGGGCCTCCTTGGAGAGGATGTCGGGGCATAGGCCCTGCAGCACCAGCCCAGGCCCCTGCTCCCGGGCCCCTGGGTCCGTTCCCTCCACTGAGAGGGAGCCAGGAGAGAATGCTGCATTAGCTCGAAAACCTGAGTTGCAGAAAAAACACCCCAGGCGGGCGGGTCTACTGCTTGCGCGTGTGGGTGGGAGCAAAGCAGGGTGCCAGCTGCCCAGACTGTGTCTCTGTCCTGTGGTCTCGGGAAGCTTTATGTTGTCCTAACTCTTTCACCTTGTATCACGCAAAAACTTGCCCAGATCCTTTCTTCTATTAGAGATAAAGGGACAGGGAAGCTGAGCTGGTGAGAGCAGTGCCGAGGCCGGGCTGGGGGCGCTCACGGTGCCCAAACTTGTCTTCTAGTACCTGGCTGAGCACGTGGACGCCCCGCAGCTGGCCTCCAGCTTCGAGGCCACCATCAACAAGTTTGATAAGAATTTCTCAGCACATCTGCTTGACCTTCTGGCCCGACTGAGCCTCTACAGCACCAGTGACTGTGAGCACAGCATGGCCAGCGTCATCTCCAGGTGGGTGCGTCATCTCCAGGCGGCTTCCCGCGTGGCCACGGGCGCGATCCTGTCCCTGCCTGATGGGACTCCCGGGTTTCCCTCGCCGGCTCCCCCTTCACCATTGCCACGCAGCCTTGGGCCACCTCAGGAAGGTGTCACTGAGGCAGGGTCTGCTCGGGCGTGAGGGTGTCTGTCCTTAGCCTCCTATGTGTCACCCCCTGAAGTCACAGACGGGCGTGCGTAGCGGTTTGTGTTCACTCGTGTGTGTGCGCCAGCGTGTGTCGGGCTGCCCCGTCAGTGCCCCCATAGCCCTAGGCTATGCACGGCAGCCGCGTCACCCCCCACCCCCTGCCCCCATTTTCAGATGAGCAGCCAAGGGGTGGCCACGGGAGGGAGGATGGGACCGGGGATGCCATTTCTGCCGTGGGCTGTGAGCACACAGTGAGGGTCATGGCGGCACGCACTAAACCCGCCCCGTTTGGGCTCCTGGGGCTGTCTGTGCCTTGTCACTCTCGGGTGGTGGGGGGTGGGTGTGGTGGTACATTCCTGGTGACTCTGGGAGGGGCCCCGTGGGGAGGGGGACCAGCAGGCCGCTCAGCCAGTTTGTGGTTCTGGGGCTGTCAGATTCCCACTGCCCGTGAATCCTGGACACACAGCTCTTCCGAAGGGAGGCAGTGGCTCAGCTTCTTTCCAGGAGATTGAGGGGGTGTCCCTGCCTGGGAAGGTGTCCTGTGTTGGGCATCGGATGTCCTAAGGACAGGGCCTGGGACGCTTGTTGTTTAATTTTCATGTGTGTCTGAGTTCTGGTGTCAGTATTGCTTGAAAAGGCGGAGGCCGGATGGAGCCTGAGGCCCTCGTGTGGGTGCGTGTCCCTCGCACCTGGTGCAGAGACCACCCTTCCCCCTTTGTGGGGCGGACAGGCTGCCCCAGGGAGGGCGCCTCTGCACCTGGGGGTGCAGGAGCCCAGCCCCTCTCCTCCCGCAGACTTGACTTCAATGGCTTCTACACGGAGCGCCTGGAGCGTCTGTCTGCAGAGAGGAGCCAGAAGGCAGCGCCCCAAGTGCCCGTCCCACGGGGCCCCCCCGGCATCTGCACCCAGGGTTGCCGTCACCGCCCAGTGAGGCCAGCAGGTGTTGCAGAAGAATGAGTTCAGAAGCCATCACGTGAATGAATATTGCTGAACCACATGTGTTTGTGTGTGTCGTTACTGTTTAAATATAAAATGCGAGGGGCGTCTTGCCAAGCTGCTGTCATTGCTCAGGGCGCTAGGTTCCCTTCACAGCAGCCACCCGCACCGGGCCAGGTGCCTCCATAGGTGTGTTTGTGTGAGTTCTTCTATTGAATAGGGTGAGTTTTTAAAAATGTTTTTGTTCTCAAATAAAGACAAAGTGAAGGACGCTTGGGTGGCTCCGTCAGTTAAGTACCTGACTTTGGCTCAGGTCGTGATCTCACCATTGGTGAGTTTGAGTCCCACATCAGGTGGGGACGTGTCCCAGCTCTGGGTGAGGATGCGCCCTTTTCTCACTCCCTCCCTCCCTCTCTCTGCCCCTCCTGGGATTTTCTCTTTTTCTCTCTTTCTCTGTCTCTGCCCCTCGCTCACTTGGGCACCTTCTTTGTCTCAAAAAAAGAAAAAAAGGTGAAAACACGCAGCATTTGAGCAACTTCAGGATGATTATCAAGGTCTCGCAGGGGACGAAATCCAAGCCTGGTGTCCAGGTGGGCACACCTGGTGTCCCAGCAATCAGCAAGGCTGGGCTCCGGGCACCAGGGGGCAGCACGGTCCTTGTCCTGCCGCAGGACTGGGCAGGAGGGTGGGGGAGTCCTGAGGAGCACCCGCTGAAGTGCAGAGTGGAACCCATAGGGCGGGTTCGGCCCTGGGTGGCACAGCTGTGACCCCCACCCCACTGCTCCCCACTCTAGCCATGCTGCCCACCCGCCAAATGTCCTGTGTTGCTGTCCAGACTCGGCTCTGCCTGCCTGCTGCAGGGGGTCTTGGGGGACAGGTGGAAGGGGCCGGAAGCAGGCTCCTGGAGGCAGGGTGGTGGGCACTCAGTCCAGCTGCTGCCTTGAAGAACAGGCACCATGGAGGGGGTCCAACTCACAAGCCACAGACGTCTTTCTTGTCCAGGCCGCTGTGTGTGCAGTGGCAAATACGCTTATCTGCCGCCAGTGTTACCAGAGCCCTGGTGTCGTGCTAACCTCTTACCGAGCTGAGGGGCCCACTGGCCCTGGGCTTGCCGCCCTCGTGCCCTGCCCTGAGACCCGGAAACTTTGTGTCCCCGTCCTGGGCTCTGGGCAACAGGCTTGCCCGCTACACCCTAGGGTTGCCAGTGGTGAGGGTGGGACAAGAGGAGCCTTGGCGGCAGCGGGGGGGGGGGGGGGGGGGGGGGGGGGGGGGGGGGGGG
>NC_064818.1:84797179-84798668 GCF_023721935.1 Panthera uncia | reverse complement strand
GGGGGGGGGGGGGGGGGGGGGGGGGGGGGTCCTGTGTCGGAGGAGGAGCAGACCCCTGCTGGTCTGGCTGCACATGGGTGGTCTGGTCTGCTGGCCGAGGAGCGAGTGCGTCTGTGACAGCTCTGGGTTTTGCCTTTACAGGGACTGTTGCCTTTTAATTTTTGTTCCCAAATAATTGCACAGCTAAGGAAGAGAAGTGAGCTCACTGGGAAGGGGGGCTCACGAGCCTCCCTGATCGAGCTGTGTGTGAGCACAGGGACGGAACCCACACGTCCAGACCCCAGACCGTCTCTGTGTCTTGCTCTGCTCGCGGGGGCACGGGCCCCGCCGCCACCTCTGCCCAAGATGCCTCAAAGCCCGCCAACCCCTTGCTGCTTTTCCTTTTCTTTCCATTTGCTTTGGGGGAACTACTGGGCTGTGAAATTTTGACCTCTGGTCTGGGACTGCCTGGGGCACCACACCCTCGCCCAAGGTTTGGACTTGCACTGATGTGCACCATTTCAGGAAGCCTGTCCAGAACGTGGCTCCAGGGCCACTGAGCTGAGGGCAAACCCTCTTGGATTAGCGGCAGATGACAGGGACCGCCCTCCCTCCGCCCCGCGCCTGCCCGCCCGGGGGGCCAGGTCAGCGTGGGGGCCGGCAGGGCAGGAAGCGGTACTGGGTACCGTGTGGGCTTCTGTTCTCCAGGAAGTCCGAGGGCACATCCGCACCTGAGCACCCCCCAACCTCTGAGCCTTACTCAAGCCGCCGCCAGGCTGCAGGACGAGCCTGGGCTCCTCACCTGCACCTGGGAGGGTGCAGACTTGCAAGGGGGGGCCCCGCTTGGCCCGTTCGCGGCCCCCTTCGTTAGTGCCGTCCACGTTTACGACGTTCCTCCTTGTGGACACCAGAGGCCGTTCGGGAGCCCCCCTCCTCGTGGACACCAGGGGCCCAGGAGTAGACGCCGTCCGGGCGGGGGACGGGGGCCTCCCCCCGCGGAGGCCCAAGCCCCGCCCCTCCGGCCGTCAGAGGGGCCGATAGGCTGCGGGCCGGGGGCTGGGCTCCGGGGCGGGGGAGGGCCCTTCCAGCATAGAGCGCGGCGGCCAGACCGAGTTTCGAGCGCGGGGCTGTCCCCAGTTCGCGCTGTGTCCTGGACCTGGACCCTGGACCCCGGACCCCGGACCCCCGACCCCCTGTACGCTCCCTGTTCCCGCCCCGGACGCCTGTGTGCGTCCCCCATGCGCCGCCTCGGACTCCCGCTGTTCGCTCTGTGGCTGCAAGGTGAGTGCCAGGGCGAGGGGCTGTCCCCAAGGCGAGGGGCTGTCCCCTGGCCGTCTGCACCCCGCCGAGCTCTGGAACAGACCCAGCGGTTGGGCGCTTGGAAGGGAGCCCTCAGCTCAGAGCCCTCAGGTGACAGGCAGAAACTTCAAAAGGGAACCAGGGAGAAGTAGCTTAGGGCGTGTCGCCAGCGCTGGTCCCGCCAGCGCTGGTCCCGCCAGCGCTGGTCCCG
>NC_064818.1:84777157-84797169 GCF_023721935.1 Panthera uncia | reverse complement strand
CAGCGCTGGTCCCGCCAGCGCTGGTCCCGCCAGCGCTGGTCCCGCCAAGGATTCAGGGGAAGGTGGAGAACCCCATGGCCTATCCACCCCGGGGCCTTGGGGTGAGTGCCCACTCCCACCTGGACACCCCAGCGTGGCAAGGAAGGGAGGACCGAGGAGCAATGGCCTGGGGCTGGGTATAGGTGGTAGTCTACCCCCCCCCCCACAGGGGACCCACCTCTGGTGGGGGGAGAAGCCAAGTGTGCTACTGGCCCCAGCCCTCACGGCTGCTCCTGGGAGCTTTCTGGGCGCTTTCTGGGCTGGGGTGTGGTGGTGTCCCAGCCCCCCAGGCTGGAGGGGGTCATTTCTCTGGCAGGCAGGGCCCCTTTCTTCAGGAGGTTTGCGAGATAAAGGTTATGGAAACACTTGGCCTAACACTTTGAGAGAGACACAGAAAAGGGTGTGCTGTGCTCCAATTCTGGGCCTCACCCCCACTCCCTGGGCTGTTTGTTGTTGGATACCTGGGAGCTTCTAGATTTGGGCTGGGTGAACGGCCTGCCAGGCAGGCCAGTGGGCTCCCCAGTTAGGCGCAATTATGGGAGACATTGAGATGGCAAGGAGGGCCCTTGTGCGCCCTTGGACCCAAGGGAGGGGAGGGGACGTCTAGGTCAGCCCTGGGCTCTGAGGGAGGAGCTGTCCTGGCAGCCAGGGCAGGGTCCTGTGGCCTCTGAACCCAGAACCTGACACCTGGTCCTTGGGCAGCAGAACTGGGTCTCCAAATCTCTGGTCCCTGCGCTGCTAGAGGACTGCCCCAGAGGCAGAGATACAGACCCACCACAGGCCTGCTGACCCCCTTCTCTCCCACAGTGGCCGCCCGCAGTGTCCCCCTGCCCCATGTGGAGCAGTACGAGGTGGTGTGGCCCCAACGTCTGCCACAACCCCGTGCTCGCCGAGCCCTGCCCTCCCACTCGGTAAGTTTCAGCCAGGGAAGCTGGCCTGGAGTCCCTCCTGCAGTTCCCAGTGGGCCCAGCCAGTTATGAAGAGGCAGCCTGTGGGGCTGAGGGCCAGGTGGGCTTCTGAGAGGGCTCACAGCCCTCCTGGGCCGCCTGGACTGCCTCCACCCCCAGGCCTCACCTTCCTACTTCCTGCCTCGCCCTGCCCTCTAGTGGGTGGGGGTGCCTTTCAGGAACCCTGCTGGCCCTGGCCACGCCCCAGTTTCACTCAAGGGCTGGATCCTCAAATCTCTCCTAGGCTAGAGGGGATGGCTCACCAGAGGCGCGTTTATGGTGACGCACCTTTGTGAGGCATCTGGGGCTGGCCTGGGGTTCCCCAAGGCTGCCTGGGGGCATTCTTAAAATCCACGTGGGTGTGCCTGTGAGTGTGGAGACCGCCCTCTCCTGACCTCAGTATCTGGGAAAAGCCTTCCTCCACCCTGGGCCCTCATCCCACCCTGGGGGCGGTTCCAAGGTCAGCGAGGTCAGCCGCCGGGGCTCTCCCCTGGGGTGCCCCCTCATGGGCCCTGCCCCCACCTCCTCTGCTGCAGTGGTTCCAAGGGCAGCCTGGCAGGGTCATGTCTCTGTCTCCCCTCCCCCTGCTTCCCGGGGAATGGGATCCCAGTCATTACCCTTGTGTGGACCGATGGGGAAAATGAGATCTAGAGCCCCAACCTCCTAATACCGGCCTGACTCTGAATGACCCCGAGGCCTCCTCTGAGGGTCTTTCAGGTTTCAGAGTACTCCGGACTTGGGCAGCATCCCCACCCAGCCGAGCTCCACTGCCCCCAGGTTTGAGGTAGGGTACACCCCTCACCCTGGACCCCTCCCTCTCCCCTGCCTCAGGACCGGTACCCGGACAGTGTGAGCTATGTCCTTGGGGCCCAAGGGCACAACTTCACCCTGCACTTGCGGAAGAACAGGTAAGTGGAGGCCGGGCCTGCAGGGTCTCAGCACGCCCACGCCGGTCCCACACATGCCCCCAGCACCTGGTGGCTCTTTTCCAGGGAGCTGGTGGGCTCGGGCTACACGGAGACCTACAGCACGGCCAACGGCTCCCAAGTGACGGAGCAGCTACAGAGGCAGGTACAGGCCCCTGGGCGGCGCCCCCCAAGGACGGTGGTGGGCAGAGGGAGCACAGGGCTGTGCACCACTTACCCTCCCATCTCCCGCAGGATCACTGCTTCTACCAGGGCCACGTGGAGGGGCACGAGCATTCTGCCGCCAGCCTCAGCACCTGTGCCGGCCTCAGGTGGGTGGGCATTGCACACCCGGGGAGGGGGGTGTCAGCACATCAGTGCCTCAGCCCTCCCCCACATGCCCCAAGGAGGTAAACCGAGGCCAAGGAAAGCGGGGCTTCATATGGCAGCCTTTCTGCACACGCGTGTCTGTCCTGTTAGAAGTCACGGGTCCCCTAAGCTATGCAGCTCTCCTAGGGCTGTGGGTGCTGTCCCCAGTGTACCACTTCCCTGGGGGGCCTGTGTCCTCGGGCACCAGAAGGAGGCCTTCTGTCCTGCAAGGGTTTGTCCTCCCCAGATGGGCATGGGGTGGGGGGGATGTGCTAATTTGGAACCTGCTGGCTTCCTTCTGCCCTCAGGGGCTTTTTCCGGGCTGGCTCGACTGTCCACCTGATTGAGCCCCTGGATGGGGCCAGTGAAGAGGGGCGGCATGCGCTGTACCAGGCAGAGCACCTGCAGCAGAAGGCCGGGACCTGCGGGGTCAGCGATTCCAGCTTGGAGAAGGCCTTGGGGCCTCGGATCTCAGCAGCCTTCAGGCCCCGGGTGAGTGGGCGCCCCCCCCCCCCACCAGCTTCATCATCTCCTGTCTGCTGGGGCTGTGCGTCCCCTAGACTGCAGTGTGGTCAGCTGAAGCTGAGTAGGGGTTCTGTCCACCATCCCCATAGTCAGGGTGTCTCCGAGCAGTCCCCTTGGCCAGTGGGCCTGGACCTGGCTCCACCGGCAGCTGCAGAGATAGCTCTAGTCTGCACTGGAGCCTCCTGGGCGGTCCCCCCAGGAGTGAGCAGGGGGCTGGTGCCAGCTCCAGGTCCCTGGGACAGGGTCGGTATGTGAAGACTGGGCCTCGGTCGGCAGGGCGGTGGCTGGGGCGGCTCACCAGCTTCTTGTGCCCCCAGAACTGGCTGCTGCCCCGGGAAACCCGCTACGTGGAGCTGTACGTGGTCACGGACAGTACAGAGGTAGTGCGGGGTGGGGCGCGGGGGCGGGGGCGGGGGCTGGGGCAGGCCAGCGGGCTGCGTGCACCTGACGGTCTGCCGTCCTTCAGTTCCAGCTGTTGGGGAGCAGAGAGGCTGTACGCAGGCGGGTGCTGGAGGTGGTGAACCATGTGGACAAGGTGGGGGCCGCTCCCTCCCAGCTCAGTAGAAACCCTGGTTGTAGAGATGGGGGGGCACGGCCAGCAGGTGGGACCGTGGGCTAGGTGAGCAGGGAGTGGCCTCTGTGTCTTTGGCCCTTGCTGTCCCTGAGCTTGACCAGGGAGTTCTCTGCCCGAAGCTTTATCAGGAGCTCAATGTCCGTGTGGTCCTGGTGGGCCTGGAGATCTGGAACCACAGGGACGGGATTCACGTGAGCTCCCAAGCCGACACCACACTGGAGAACTTCCTCACCTGGCGGGCGCAGAAACTGGCGGGGCGTTACCAGCACGACAACGCGCAGCTGATCACGTATGTGGGCCGTGGACGCAGAGAGCTGGGCCCTTGCAGCCAGGGAGGGCTGTGTGAGAACGAGGGGCACGCGGGAGGGAGGCGGCTTTCAGGGCATCCACGTCCACGCACGCCTCTTGTTTCCAGCGGGGTCGACTTCACCGGGACCACCGTGGGACTGGCCAAGGTGTCGTCCATGTGCTCCCGGGGCTCAGGGGCTGTGAACCAGGTGTGCAGGGAATCTGGCCTAGGCTTGCTGGCTTCTGGGTGGGGAGCCCGGTTCAGAGCTGGAGCGGAGTGCGTGAAGGGGAGCCCCGAGGACCTAGGTCCACATGCTCGTCCCGAGCCATCCACATGGGCTGGAACACCTGGATGGCCACCTCCCCTGGAGGATGGGTTGGAGCTTTGAGAAGCGTGGTTGGCAGGAGGCCGCGCCCAGCACCCTGCCTTACCTGGGGCAGTGGGGTGGGGCGCGGGTGGGGGTGGGGGTGGTGCAGGCAGCACCAGCCAGCACAGCCTCTCCCAGTAGGACCACCACCAGAACCCCATCGGTGTGGCATCCACCATGGCCCACGAGATGGGCCACAACCTGGGCATGGCCCATGACGAGAACATTCAAGGCTGCTACTGTCCCGTGCCGCGGGAAGGTGGCGGCTGCGTCATGGCGGCCAGCATCGGGTGAGGCCCAGGTCTGCCTGCGGAGCGGGGTGTCCCAGTGCCCCCCACCTGCACCCCCTGACAGAGTCACCCCCCTCCCCCAGCGTCAAGTTCCCCAGAATGTTCAGCCAGTGCAGCCGTGCCGACCTGGAGCTGTTCGTGGAGAAGCCCCGGACGGGCTGCCTGGACAACGCCCCAGACCCTGGCCGGCTGGTGGGCGACCCTGTGTGTGGGAACTGGTTCGTGGAACATGGGGAGCAGTGTGACTGCGGCCCACCCCAGGTACACAGGCCCCCGTCTCCGTCCTGCAAGCGGGGGCGTCCACGCCTGACCCACCAGGTGCCCTGCGCGCCACAGCCACACGGCAGAAAACGCTCCTGTTCGCTGACACCCGTC
This sequence comes from Panthera uncia, assembly GCF_023721935.1. Classification (NCBI taxonomy): domain Eukaryota; kingdom Metazoa; phylum Chordata; class Mammalia; order Carnivora; family Felidae; genus Panthera; species Panthera uncia. The sequence goes on along the minus strand of NC_064818.1, from coordinate 84,792,489 downwards.
ACCACCCGCAGGGGCTGCTGGGGAGGGGGTCCTGGGGTCCACCTGGAGCCCGCTCTGACCTTTGCTGTGTCCGGCCCTGCCCTCCAGGACTGTCGGAACCCCTGCTGTAACGCCACCACCTGCCAGCTGGCCCACGGGGCCGAGTGTGCACAGGGCGCCTGCTGCCGGGAGTGCAGGGTGAGTGCGACACCTCCTGCTCCAGCCCGGCTGTGCCCGCAGGTCAGCGGGTGGGAAGGGCCCCGGGTACATGCCTGCCAGCGTGGGAGGCACGGGTCTGTTTGCGGGCCTGTGTTCCCCAGGTGAGCTCTGCTCTTCCGGGCAGGTGACACCCGCCGGTGAGCTGTGCCGTCACCCAAAGGACGCATGTGACCTTGAGGAGCACTGTGACGGCCGGCAGCCGGGGTGCCCAGAGGACGCCTTCCAGGAGAACGGCACACCCTGCCCGGGGGGCTACTGCTACAACGGAGCCTGCCCCACGCTGGCCCAGAGGTGCCAGGACCTGTGGGGGCCAGGTGAGGCAGGGGACCCCAGGCCCACGGGCGGCCGCGGGTCCTGAGCGGGAGGACTGACCTCCTCCTGCCCCCACAGGCTCACGGGTTGCCGTGGAAAGATGCTACACCTACAGCATCTCGCCCGACTGTAAGGGCGGGATCCCCCTTGGCTCCAGCAGGTGAGCGGTTGTAGCCTGACTGCCCTGGGTCCGGGACCACAGGATGTCCCTGTGAGCAGGGCTGCCCGGGGACCGAGTCAGGGGGTTCTCCGGGGGGCCCAGCCTGCCTTTCGGTGGAGTACCCATCAGTGGACCCCACAGTCTGTCCAAGGGTTCTGGACCTCGTTTCCCGCAGCTCCCCCGGTCCTCCTAAGGGGGGTGCGGTCAGCACGCACCAGACAGGAGACCCAGCAGAGCATGCATGTTCCTCTTGCACAGGGTCAACAAATGTGGCGTCCTGTACTGTGAGGGGGGACAGAAACCCCCAGAGCAGAGCTCCTGCACCCTCACCTCCTCCTCGGCTGCTTGCCAGGCCCTCGTCCTGGAGGAAGGTGTTGGCTACGAGCCAGTGCCTGAAGGCACCAAGTGTGGCGAGGAGAGGGTGAGCGCCCAGAGCCCCCCGACCCCGTTTGCTGGAGGGCACATCAGCTGGCTGCAGCTTTTAGGGGATTTTGAGGGCTGTGAGCCTGGACGTGTCCCACATGGCAGTCAGGCTGCTAGACCCACAGGTCCTAAACTTGTGACCCAAGGACTGTGCGCAGGGACTCTGTCCTTTGTTCGTGTGGTTTGTTCACCTTTCTCTTGGGCAAGTCCCCCCAAGGCACCCACCGCACCCCTAGAAGGGTGGGGCCAGTCCTCTGGCCCTGGTGGGCTGGCCGGCCAGCTGGCAGAGGGCATATACACCAAGCCTGGATGCCGGGACCACAGCCAATCTCCCCCAAAGCTCACCGGGCAGGCTGTGGGGCAGCGTCAGCCGACGTTAGAAGTTGGGGTACAGGGGCTTGAAGCAGCCCTAGAATGGCTGCCCGAGGAGACACTCCCTGCCCTCCAGATTTGCTGGAAAGGACGCTGCGAGCACCTGCAAGTTTACAGGTCCAGAAACTGCTCCGCCCAGTGCAACAACCACGGGGTACGTGAGTCCACGGGACATCCCGCCACCTGCCTTTTGGGGCTGAAGGAGACTGGTAGGCGGTGCTCAAGATGAGCCCGGGTGAACAGGGAACAGGGCCAGCGCCCGGGGGCTGAACAGCAGCTGAGGGACTGAGCTGGTGGGGATCTGGGCGTCCCATGTGAGCACTGAGGCCCAGGGCAGTCGTGCTGGGGAAACTGTGGGCTGCTTGTGGTTGAAATGACCCACTGTGAAATGTGGCTACTGTGGTCAGCTCTCAGTAACCTGTGTGGTGATGCCGGGACCCAGAGCTTGAAACAAGGGGCTGGAGCGCCCCCCTCGGGGGCTCCCGTCTCAGGGAGGCCTGGGGGTGGGCCCCGAGAACAGCCCACAAGAAGCTGCCCGGCCTGCGCCTCCCGCGCCTGCGGTGCTGGGAAGCAGGGCCCTCCTCTGTTGTCAGCATGTTCCCTCGGCCTTGGTCGTGGCAGCTCGTGGGTGAGCTCGGCCTGTCCTCCATCAGTGGGGGCCGCGGCAGAGCCCCTCCTGGGCCTGAGGCCTGGCCCTGACCCCCACTCACCCCCAGGTGTGCAACCACAAGGAGGAGTGCCAGTGCCACCCGGGCTGGGCACCACCCCACTGCACAGAGCTGCTGCCCTCCGTGCACACAGGTACGTCCGGCCGCCTTGGGGCCCGCACGTCTGTACAACCTGATGGGGTCCAGACCACATGGGCAGGGCTGACAAGGACACCATGTGCCCACAGGTCCCTCCGGGCATTGTTAGATTCAACCCCACGCTTTCTGGGCCTGTGTGGCCACCTGGGCCCCAATGAGACAGACGAGAGGCCCATCCTAGAGGGAGGGCACAGGAGCAGTGACAGGAAGCGCTAGCCCCTTTGCCGGGTCCTCAGCCCCCTTCTGAGTCTGTGGGCCCCCACTGCCACCATGTCTTCCTCTGCAGCAACCACTGTGCGTGTAGCCGGCCACAGCACCACCCCCTCCAGGGCCTGGCCAGACCTGGCTCATGTCACTGTGGGCCCGGGGCCAGCTACCACTAAGCCCTCCAACTCATCATCTGAGAGCCTGGAGTGCTGTTGTAATGTACTGGGTCTCTATGCTGAGGGTCCTCAGACAGGCCCTGGGCTCTAGGGAGGGTCCCAGGGTTCTGGGCTCACTGGCCCTCCCAGCCCTCACTACCCTCTTGACATCTGGCCTTGTGCACCCCTCCAGGGTCCAGGAGCCTCCTGATGGTCGTGCTGGTGCCTGCGGTGCTCCTGGTGGCTCTGGCCCTCCTGGCAGGTGCAGTCATCTACCGAAAGGCCTGGGGCCGCAACCCTTGGGGGTGAGCCTGCTCTGGGGTTGCAACACACACGTTGTCATGTGCAGGGAGACCTTCTGCTCACAGTTGGGAAATGCCCGCTGCTGTTTGAGGAAGAAGAAACATAGCCCTTCCCGGAGAGGGCTTTGGGGCCTCTGTCTCTCACTGGGTGGGGGGAACAGGTGATGACCTTTGGTGACAGGTGGATGGTCTGCCCCTCTGTCCCCCCACACAACCCCTCAACCTCTGCTGGCACCAGAACACGTGGGATGACGTGGGCTTGCAGAAGCCGGCCCGTACCAGCCAGGGTCCGAGCTGCCGTGGGACCTCACACCACTTTGTTGGATGCAGGACACGCCAGGAGCCCCTGGGTCCCTGGGTCAGACCCTGAGGCCAGGACACACTGACCAGTCTTGCTTTCTCCCCAGGACTGCAGCACCCAAGACCGCCATCGGGCTCTCCAACCCCCTGTTCCACGAGGGGCGCGGTGTGCCAGCCAAGGGTGGGGCTCCGGGCCCCCCCCACCACCCCAGCCAGCCTGCCAGGCCCGTGGTCCCCAGGGCGACCCCCAAGCAGCCGCCCCCTGCTGTAAGCATTGCATCCCACTGTCCCCGATGGGCTTTGGAGGCCACCCCATCCCTCACAACAGGGCTTAGAGCTGGCCTGCAGAGCAGAGGCAGGCTTTAGGGCCTGCAGTCTGAGAACCTACGTGAGCCAGTGACAGAACTGGAGCTTGAACTTGAACCTGAGACTCTTGGCCTCTGCACGGTCAGTCAGAAGGTGTTAAGGCCCAGATCCCCTCCGTTGCTGTCCACCTCCTCCGAGCCCCTTACAAGGCTGAGGAAAGGGAGCATGGGAGGCCCAGCCGGGCTCAGGCCTTGCTGGGCAGCGGGGTGAGGGAGAGCCCTCCACGCACACTTTATTCTTCCTCTGGGAGGGGCGGGAACCTTGGGTCCTGCGCTGGGAGCGCAGCTGGAGGCAGGTAGCCCTCCTGTGAGACCCAGGCTACCTGTCCGTTCCCTCCAGCCTCCAGCCGCCACGTCCAAACCCCCCTCCACAGTTCCTGTGTACACCTGGCCGCCCCCAGACCAGGTGAGCAGCGGTGGGCCGGAGCAGTCAGGCCATCTGGGGACTGGATTTGGTGGGCAGGGATCTCAGGAGGGCTGATGGCCCAGCCCGGAGGGACAGCACGAGTGCTAGACCTGGGGCCTAGGTAGGCGAGCTCGGGCCTAGTCTGATCGCTGCCCCTCCTTCCCACCAGCTCAGACCTGCTCCGCCTGCCAAGCCCCTCCCTGAACTGAAGTCCAAGCAGGTGAGAGCCTCCCCCAGCTACACCTGTGCCCCTCGCTGGTGGCAGGGGCTCCGTGGCCAGTGTCTGCGGTTTCTCTGCGTAAAGCCCTTGGCGTCCCTTTGGAGCTGACGTCTGGAGATGCTCTGAGATACATAGTCGATTACTCCTTCCACTGTGACCCCCATGTCTGTGTCTGTCCGTGGGCCTGCCATCAGCAATCATTACTGTGGCGTTTGCTTGATGGAGATTCTTTCTCTTTGTAACTTTTTAAACTAACTTTAGACTTAGAGTAAAGCTGCAAAAATAGCCTCAGGAGGGACTTTGACGGGAAAACGGAGGCAGTTGGGACAGAAAGGTTTCTGGCCAAGGAGTGGTGATTGGGAACGGCACACCCAGGGTCTCCCCTGGGGATGGGTGACCAGTGCCCACCCCTACCTCCCCAGGCCTCCTCCTGAACCTGACCAGCACACAGATGCAAGTTTTAGTGAATTCTTGGCTTTTGAACTTCCCAAGACCCACTTTCTGGCAATTTAAGAGCTTTTCTTGGGAAACACTGGGCTGGGAGGGGTGGGGGCAAGGATGTCGAGGGAGAGGGGGAGGTGGTGATGGGCCCAGGAATGGGGTTCTGCCACGTTTGGGCTTCATGCTGCCCACGGTGGCAGCCACGGGTTGGGGGCACTCTGCAAGGTGCACAGGAGCAGGGCAGACCTGGGGAGCTTTGCACCAAGGGGCTGTCAGATGGTGTCCACCGTCTGCTGTGTCCTCCAGGCTGTCAAGCCGATCTTCCCACCCCCGATGCCACCGGTCAAGCCTGGGGCTGGAGGAGCCCATCCTGGACCGCCGCCACAGGTGAGCCTCTCACACCCAGGGCTCTGGGTAGCAGGGTGAGCCTCTCCCCCACCGCACTGCCCTGACACTGTCCCGACACTGTCCCTGTCCGAGGAAAGGAAAAGTTAGGGGCCGTAGATATAACATCCGCTTTATACTCGGTCAGAGGGCGGGCTTTTCCCTGACCACCACTCCTACCGGCTTCGAGTCTGCCTTTTCTTCCTGTTAGTACAAGTGAGAAAGTCTAACGGCTACAAGACGTCAGCTGTCGGTCTTATGGCTTGCGGCCCTCACTGCTGTCACTGCACCGGAGCCACTGCATGTTGCATGAGCCGAGACCTGCATCTTAAGAAATGTGAAAGGAAGTGAGATTAAGTTGTGCTCCTGGCGAAGCTGGTGGATTTCGGCATCGGTTCTTTTTCCTTCTCCCAGGGCGTAGTCGGTCCCAAGGCTGCTCTGAAGCCACCGGTGCAGAGAAGGTGACTCGGGTGCCAGGCCCCCGCCGCAGCGGGGCAGATGTCCTTCATGTTGAAGGGACCGGGCCTGCCCCGCTCTCTGTCCCAGGGGCCGGGTCGCTGTGAGAACTGCTAACTGGGCCGGACTCGCTCTCCACCCCCCCCCCCCCCCCCGCCCGCCGTGCCCCCTGCCCGGATCCTCGCGCTCCCCCCACCCCCACCTCCGGGCTCACTGCCCTCCGCCCTCGCCCTCGGAGGGGCCGGGTCCGCTGTGAGAAGTGCCAACAGAGTTGGCAGGGCCGGGACCCCGAGAGGCACCTGCGGCCCCCGCTGCTGCTCTGGAGGCCCCTGGCGCGCCTGCAACCGAAACCGCAATGAAAAGTGTGTATTTTATGACAGTTATTGATCGAGTTCTCAATGACGCGAGATTCTTATTAAATCGATGAAAGAGTGTGTGCTCAATAACGTGGAATTCAACTGATAACACGTAAGGGCCCTGTGCTTGTTAAAATTAAATGAACACTGGAAAAAAAACGCCAAAACCCTACCTTTTCTCCCACCCAGACTTGAGCCGGAAGTCCGCCGCCCCCAGGGTACCGGCCGCGGGGCGTGGCTGGCGACCCCCACGGCCCTCCCCTTCCGGCCCCAGGCCCCCCCTGGGCGCCGTCTCCCGGCAACCGCCCCAACAGCCGGTCCCGCAGCCATGCTGGGCGCAGCGGGGCCGACCCCGCGGGCCTCGCCACCGCCGCTGCCGCCCGGCGACCTCCGCGGCCTCTGCGCCTGGCTGGACGGGCTCCCGCTCAGCCGTCCCAAGCGCCACCTGGCCCGGGACTTCAGCGACGGCGGTGAGGGCCGGGGAGAAGCCGGGGACCGCCGGGGGGTGCGGGCAGGGGGCTTGGGGGGTGCCTGCCCGGCCGTCAGCAGGCTCCCCGAAAGGAAGGAAGACACCAGAGCGGGGGGCGTGACGGGCGCCGTGGAATGGAGGGGCAGGACGGCTGCACTGCCGGCCCCTGGAGGAGGATGAATGTGGCCGAGAGGGGCCGCCTTTTGCGGGGAGGTCCCCTCGCCTTTCAGCATTCCTGGGGGAGGATGCGGGCAGCCTCAGGGTTCCCTCCAGCAGCTCCTCCGACCTCAGGCCGGCTCCTAGCCCGTCCCCCTGGGGCACCCACACCCTGCTCCGGAGGCCCCTGTGACCGCTCCCCCAGGTCGAGGGCCCTCCCCGGTTCTCCTGCCATGGGAGACGGATGTGTAAGGAAAGGAGGGGCGCTAAGCTCGCCAGGCCAGCCCACCTTGCACCCCCTGCCCCCTCCAGTGATGCTGGCAGAGATCGTGAAGCACTTCCGCCCCCGGCTCGTGGACCTGCATAACTATGTCCCCACCTGCAACACTGACCAGAAACTCAGCAACTGGAGCATCCTCAACAGGCAGGCTTCCCGCCTCCCTGCCTGTCGCGTCCGAGCCCCTGCTCTGCGAGGGCCCTCCCCTCAAGGCTGGCCTGGGTGGGCGGCCTCTCCCCTACCCTCCTGGGCTCTGGGACAAGCTCTTGGGCTGTTTCCCTGTCCGTGTGTGTCCCCCTGTCCCCTGGGGTCTCCCCATCAGCACAGACTCCCAGGGGCTTCCGGCCAAGAGGACTTGGCCGGCACCAGTCAGCTTGAGAGCCACTCAGCAGGGCGTCAGTCAGGCTCCTGCTGACCACACCTCTCACTTCCTGACTCCGCAGAAATTGCAGGTGGACAGCCGGCTCTGCTCCAGGCACTGGAGACACTGAAGTGAATGGGCCCCTGTCTCCATGGGGCTGGCAGTACAGTGGGGAGACAGATAAATAAGGAGATGTAACTAGCATCAGTTGTAACGAGTGATACGAAGGACCAGGACCCTGAGAAAATGAGAGCAGAGTGAGGTGTGGGGGACCTAGGGGTGCAGTGGGGAGCAGGCTGCAGAGTCCCTCAGCCTCTGAGGCTGGATGGGGAGGGGAGCTCAGGCTTCCCCGGAGACTCTGGAGGGACTCTGGAGGCCAAGGCCACCACCTGGCTCAGACCTGGCTCGGAGCCCGGAGGGCTAGAGGGAGCACAGGGCTGAGACCTGGGCAGATTGTGCTGGGATAGGGAGGCAGGGAGAGGCCACTGCTCAACTCCAGGGACACAAGAGGTCAGTGGCTCTAGCAGTGTATGTCAAGTCCCAATTCTGAGCACCTTGGAGGGGAACCAGCAGGACCTCCTCACAGGGCCAGGGGGCACTCAGCCCAGAAGGCCAGCCCTGCTGCGAGGCCCAGGCTGGGACACCCCTGGCCTGACTGCTCTGGTCCCAGAGGGGACAGCTGGGGGCAAGATGGCTGCTGGGCTCCTCTGGGTGCAGGGCAAGAAGGGGCTCCAGTCCCAGCCTCTCCCCTCCAAGGAAAGCCAGACCCCCCGCCTGGCCCTACAGGTGCAACCCTGAGGGCTGTGGCCCCGCTTCCTTCGCAGGAAAGTCTTTCACAAGCTGCGTTTGTGGGTCTCAGAGACGGATATCCGAAAGGTGGTGGCCAACACGCCCGGAGCCATCGAGCCCATCTTGTGTGCACTGAGAGAAAAAGTGACGGATGGTGCTGCCCACCAGTGCCTGCTTGACCCGGCCCTACGTGTTGGTACCTTTGTATGGTCTCTGACCCTGCTGTGTTTGTCGTGCTGGGATGTGACCCAGTTATCTGTCACGATAGTAAAATCAGGAACCAGGTGGTGATGAAGGCCCTGGTCCCCACGGCCCTGGCCTGCGGACCGCAGATACCTGCAACCCTCTGGAGCCCTCAGGCCTCCCAGCCTCACCCACCAGGGCCATGATAACTCCCTGTGCAGAATCTCTCCCGCCCAGGCCAGCCCAGCCCGGGCTCTCTCCACTCCTGTTTGCCACCCCCGACCCCCGGTCTGAGCAAGGTCAGCCTCTCCTCGGCCTGCCCTTACCATATGACCTTTAAAATGTTTGCAGGGCCCAGGACCCTCTGGCGGGATTGCTGACAGACCACAGGCAGAGCTCACCGCCTCTCCGCACACTGGTAGTATTCCACATCCCCAGATTTGGAGAACCGAGGCCCATCAGAGCCTTCCACGAGGGGCTGCGTCAGAGATGAGTTCACACTCCGGGAGGGCAGGGGCATCCTTGCTCCCAACGCCCCCCAGGCTGCAGCTTCCCAAGGGGGGCCCGCAGGCCTGTCTACACCCCACGCAGGTGCCGTGCCGTTCAGGGACAGCCAGGCTGCATCTGGCTGAACTAGGCCAGACCGTGCCTGCATGGTGCCCTCTGGGGCTCCGTGCCCTGCCCCCACCCCACGTGCTGCCATGGGGCAGGATCTTCTGGGGGAAGGGGGGCGGACCCCAGATAAACATGTGCTTACCCCTTAGGCTTGCCGGGCCCCATGGCGCCCTCCAGTGCGAAGACCCCACAGAGTCCGAGGGCTCCAGAGAAAACAGGCCGCTGTGTGTGCACGGGGTAGGCCCCTGTCTCTTGACCTGTCTGCTGTTCCACCTTTACCCCACCCCCCACCCCCCCCAGCCTGTGGGTTAAAGGCTGGGTGTTTGCCTTCTAGTTGGGACCCAGCTGGTGGACCCTGGGGGCACCTGGACTCCAGAGTGCAGCAACTACTGGAGGAAAAGGAGCAGGCACTGGCCCTCCTGCAGGAGATGGTCAAGGTACAGTGACCTGGGTGCCCCAGATGCCCAGATACCCCCCAGGAAGGGGAGGGACTGGTTGTAACCGTTATGGGGAGGTGCTGCCCCCCACCCCCGCCTTCTTGAAACTTGGACTCAGTATGAAGTTTGGCAGTGCTGGGAGAGCGTGCGTTTAGTTTTATTGTCTAGAAAACAGCTTAATTACGGAACGTTCCAAACATACCCAGAAGCGCAGAGGGGTATGGTGGACCTCCAGCCCCCTATGACTTGCCGCCCAGCCCTGCCGGTTACCAGCCCTCGGAGCCCACAGGGGCTTTGTGGACAGTCACAGGCGCCACCACCCAGAAGTGCTGGATCGCAGGCCCAGGGTCTGGGGGCACTGAGTCGGGTAGTAGGGCTGAGTCAGTGCAGGGCTGGTGGGAGGTGTGCAGGCCACCCCAGTCGGGTCTCAGCGTGAAAGGGGCTGTCAAGAATTGTGAAGACAGCGCAGTTCCCTAGCGGATGCCCAAATGTCGATGAGCTGTTTTCTTGAGGAAGCAGGAAGGTGATATCATCGTGCGGTTTGAGTTTGCCAAAGGGCAGCAGAGAGGGAAGTGATAAGCAGAAATGGAGCTGCTGCCGCGGTGAGGTCACCCTCGTGCCCACACCCGTGGCACGGTGGATCCTGACTGCTGCACTGTAGGGCGCCTGGAGGGAAGGTGGCCGCACTCGGCACGGTCGGACGCTGTCCCCTGAGAGAGAGTAGACTCGGGGCGGGGGGTGCGGGGGGTCCTGGGAGCAGCAGCTGCGGGGCCGGCAGGAGCCCCCCGTGTCAGCTGGAGCAGGACGTCCGTCACAGTGGACTGCGCTGGTCAGCGTGTGGCCTGGCGTCGGCGTGGGGCCACCGTAGCCGGCTGCAGGGGATGATGGCGTGCCGCGGCGTGCTGGCCCACGCTGTCCAGCGAGCAGGGAAGGGACTCGTCGGCTGAGACGCCAGCTGCCCGCCTTGACCGGCCGGAGCCATCTGTCCTTAGTTGGGGCATGGGCTGTCACGCCGTTGACCTCACTTTGGAGTTTGGGGGCAGACACGGTTTTTCACGTCCAGCTATTTCCTTTCTCTGGGCTGCTCGGGCAGGGTCTGTGCTTCCAGCAGGGAAGGTCTGTGACGTGGCTCGGGAGGGCACCCCAGGCAGGACAGCCTGGGGAGGGGGTGTGGAGCCTGGTGCTTCCTCCTGCACGAACACGCGCCCAAGAACGTTTGCTTGGCTATTTCTTGTTTTTTCAACTTATTTATTTTTTAAGTTTTATTTATTTAAGTAACTCTGCACCCAGTGTGGGGCTCGAACTCATGAACCTGAGATCAAGAGTCACCTGTTCTTCTGAGTGAGCCAGCCAGTCACCCTTAGGCTCCTAACATTTATTTATTTATTCATTCATTCATTCATTCATTCATTTATTTTTGAGAGAGAGAGAGAGAGAGAGAGAGAGCGCACAAGAGTCACCTGTTCTTCTGAGTGAGCCAGCCAGTCACCCTTAGGCTCCTAACATTTATTTATTTATTCATTCATTCATTCATTCATTTATTTATTTTTGAGAGAGAGAGAGAGAGAGAGAGAGAGAGAGCGCGCACAAGGAGACGGGGGCAGGACACAGGATCCAAAGCGGGCTCTGCGCTGACAGCAGCGAGCCCCACGTGGGGCTCGAACTTATGAACCATGAGATCATGACCTGAGCTGAAGGCAGAGCTCAGCCGGCGGAGCCCCTCAGGCGCCCCTGGCTATTAACTTGTAGAAATAAACGTTGCACACGCTCCCCAGATGCAGTGCATGCATTCAGTCAACATTAATTCCGCAAGCATGCTCTGAAAACCTGCCAGGGGACCAGGCAAGGCTTTTCCGTTTGCAGAGGGGACAGGCTGGGGGGCTCCAAGAGGCCTTGCCAGCTCTGGCCAGCCGGGAGCCAGAAGTGCTCCAGAAAGGGTGAGGCAGGAAAACCAGCCCCTCCCATAACCACCCCCCTTCTTCTCACGTCCCGCCCTCCCTCACGCTGTGCTACTGCTGGGAGCCCCCTAACGCTTGGCCACTTGGCCACGCAGCTCTGGCACCCAGCGTGCTGCTTTCGGAGACATGTGCTTTCCTGAAGATTTTGCAGATGAAGGTGGTCAGGCTGGAGCACCTGGTAAAGCTGAAGGACCAGCGGATTGGAGAGCTGACGAGAGCTGGGGGCGAGCCCCAGTGACCAAGAGTGGCAGCGGAGAAAGGCTCCTCCGAGAGGCTCGAGGGGCCACCCCTCCCAAGTCCACTAGACCTTGGACTCGAGCCCACAAAGAACTCCCCCAGACCAGGGGTCCTTCTGCTTGTGGCTGTGCGCTGTCCAGCAGGCGCAGAGCGGGGACACCCATGTACAGAGTGCTTCAGGGGGCCTCGGTGTGTGGACATCCACGCAGTGGAGGCCGGGGGTTCCAGCCCACCCCAGAGACCTGTTTGGATATGAAGACCTGGTCTCATTCCCTTGAGCCCCTGAGGTGTCCTGTCCTCATTGTGTCTGTGAGCACAGAAAGTTCCGGTCTGTAGGGTGTTGCGTTGGTGTAGTGGCAGGGGAGGGGGGTGGCTGGGCCAGCCAGCAACATCCTGTGTCAGCCAAACCCAAGTCTCATGGAAGATTCCATGTGTCGGGAAGGGCCATCCGAGCTGCTGTGCAGGCGCTGGGTCGGGGTGCCTTGCAGAGACCCCCAGATGGACTGACCGGTTCCTGCACTTTGCTTGGGAGAGTTTGGGGGTCAGGATGGAGCTGGAACTTGACCCAGCATCGCCGTGGCCTTCTCCCCATGGGATAGACCCGCTTCCTGCACGTGGGGCCCTGTCCCTGGGTCAGGGACTTCAGGGCAGTACGCTGGAGGGGACAGGCAGGGGGTTGCATTGTCCCTCCGGCTTCTGGGTCCCGAGCCCCTTCGGGGACTCAGGAAGCTGCGTCAAAGCCACAAACCACCTCCAGGGTTTGAGAGTCAGCAGAGCCCTGAGTCAGACAGCCCATGCCTCCCTGAGTCAGACAGCATGTCTCTTGGCCTCTGAAGCCACTGAAGCACGCACGGGTCTGGGCTTCAGGCTCAGAGGGTGGGTCTGAGGCTACTGTCGAGAGAACTGGGGCTAAACTGCTTAGAAGCACAACTGAGGCCAAGGATTTGCTCCCCAGCCAGGAGGCACGTGGAGACTCCTGGGTCAAGTGGTCTTGGCCAGCAACCAGGGCCCCAAGGTGGGCTGGGGCAGTGAGGGGTTGGGGGGCATACATCCAGGAGGGGAGCCGTTCTGGAAGAGCCCTCTGCTGCCAGAAGGGCCTGGGAGTGGCAGTCTCGGAGTTCTCCCGTGCAGCCTGCCCCTGGAGCACGAGGGTTTGGGGGGTCCAGGCCTCAAGTAGTAGGGCTCCTAGACCTCAGTGTGGGGGCGTTCACAGGTCAGGTGGGGGGGGGGGGCTTCTGCTCAAGGGTCCAGACCCCACCACTTGTGGGCATCTGGGCTACAGATGTCACTTGCTTGTTCCTGGTGTCCGGCAGGAGCCAGAAAATCTGCCCAGAGATGGGGGCTCCCATGGCCTGGAGCCTGAGTCAGGACAGGCCCAGGTGGCTTTAGACCCCAGGCCTGCTCCTGCCCGGGCCCCTGCGGGAGCCAGGATGTGTGTGTGTCGGGGGGTGCTTCTGCACTCTGCTGCTTCGGGGGGACAGCGGGGGGACTGCCGATGTGCTCCAGGGCCCAGACGTGTGCGGACACGTGCTCACTCATGAGGCTGGTCCTTTGATGAAGCAGGGCTGTGTGCGTGCTTGGTCACACTCACATGCTCACCGGTAGAGGTGGCCCCAAGGGCTCGAGACGGAGATTGGAGCCGGGGGAGCGTGGCTGGAGGTGACGGTTTTGCCCTGACGGGAACCTGTCCCCCACAGGGACCTGGGAGTGGGCCCTGAGCATCTGGTGCCTGGAGGTGGGGGCCGCTTGCAGATGAGGACCCCAAACACAGGCCCAGCTTGCTGGCCTGCAGATGGGCTTGTGGGCTGGACCTCGGCTGCAGCCTCGAGAGGGTCAGCCCCACGGCTGAGGGGAGAGGCAGGGGGCTGACCAGGGGCCAGGGGGGCACAAGGCAGGGAGACCTCTGGGTGGGGGGGTGAGGGCCCCACCCTGGCTGAAGGAGCAGCTCAGCCTTGTGCCACCAGCACAGGCTGAACCACCCGAGGTGAGGGTCCGGGTTCCCAGGGGCACATCGGGCCAGATCTCTGGTGCAAGGGCCCAAAGCCACCCTCTGGCTTAGCCCAGCTCCTGGAGGGACACCCTTTCCCCACCACGTACACCCCGGACGGCAGACCTAGTGGACAGGTTGACGGGTTCCGGCAGTAGGTTCTGAGTTCCTCGCCGTGGGTGGAGCTGACTCAGGCCTGGGCCGGACAGTGATGGGGGAAGCTGTGAAGCCAGGACCTCGGGTTCCCACTCGCCCCTCCAGCCTGTGTTGGATCCTGGGCTACCATGTATGGGAAGCCCTTCCCCAGCAAAGACCCCCAAACTGGAGCTCCAGTGAGGGCACCCTTGGGGGCTCCCTCTGGTTCGGCAGCACCCATGATCTTGGGTGGCTGTGATGTCACAGGACTTCCTGTGACCAGCTTGCGTCTCTTCTGTGGGGTTGGGGTGTCGTCCAAGGCACTCCACGTGGGCCCCCAGGTCTGGAGGTGGGGTGGGGGTGGAGCCCCTGCAGAGAGCAGACCACCTGTGCCCGCTCAGGCCCTCCCCGGTGAGCTTGTGGCTGGGGGTGCAGGTGCTGGAGGTGATGGGAGGTGCCACAGGCTGCAGAGTTGGGGGCTCCCTTAGGGCCTGCGCAAAGCTGATGACAAGTGAAACATGAGGGTGCCGCTGTGGGTCCCCCCACCCCATTCTGTTTCCCCGGGCCCCTAGAGCAACCTCATGGTCAGGCCAGCACAACATAGCCCCAAGAGGCTTCTGGATCCTTCTGTGGGGAGGTAGGACCCTAGCACAGTGCCACAATTCCCTCTGAGGGTCCCCATCCCAGTTCTGGAGGCCCCCACCCAGGCCACAGGGTACTCCCCAGGGGACTACAGGGCTCTCAGGACCTGGGGTCTGAGCTGCCGGTTGGATACGGGCACACACACCTCGGGGGCTGCCGCAGAGGGCCAGCAAGATGGGACGCGGCTGTCGCGCATGGCTGGGCTGTGGGCTCCTGCCTGGGTCTGCAGCCCCACCAGGAAGCGGAGGTGACCTGTGGCCTCACCGCCGGCTGCTCACCGTGGCTCAAGGCAACGGCCTGGATGAGCCGCAACTCCAAGGAGCCGTGTGGAAAGCCTGGCCGTGACGCCTTGATGACGAAACAGGCTGTGTGATAAACATCATGCGTGAGTGACACCAGCCAGGTGCCGTTTCCCATGTAGCCCTAGAAAGGACCGAGCCTGGGGTAAATTTAGGACAAAATTGGAAGCCAGGTCAGCCCCCCCTGCAGCTGCTCTGTGTCTAGTTCACGGTTTCACTGCTGAAGCAGAGAGCAGAGAACCGTCCACGCCCCCACGCGCACAGGTGGCCTCCTCGAGGCCCAGACGCCATCAGATACCAATCCTTCCAGTTATTCCTGTGTCAGGTCAGATGCACCTGACACGGAAAGTGCTAGAACCAAGTGAGTGCCCGAGAGAAGGGATCCAAGGTAACAAACGCCTTCATCTCTGTGTCCAAAGATGACGCAGGGCAAGGGGGCTTCGGTGGTCTGAGTGCAGAACCTCTGGCGCGTCCCCTCTCGGGTCAGGTCCCCTCCCACAGCACCTCCCGGGGCAGTGGGTTCTGGGCCCGGAGGCGGTCCGGCTGAGCCGCTCCCCTCACCAGCCCTGGGGTCCTGCACACGCAGACCCAGGGTCTGGCCACGGGCTCCCAGCATTCCTAGTTGAGAGATTTAGGTCACTCCAGCTCTGTCCTGGACAAACCGTGCACACCATAAAGAGTCATCTGAGAACGAACAAGAAGTTTAAAAGGAGTGCCACTGGGCGCCCCCAGCCTGGACAGCAGGAGGTGGACCGCGGGAGGGCGGAGATTCGTTTGGCAGGTCTTTCTGCGTGTGTGAAATATTTCGTAACTGTTAACACTCTTTTTTTTTTTTTTTCAATATATGAAATTTATTGTCAAATTGGTTTCCATACAACACCCAGTGCTCATCCCAAAAGGTGCCCTCCTCAATACCCATCACCC
>NC_064818.1:84760115-84777057 GCF_023721935.1 Panthera uncia | reverse complement strand
TTTTTTTTTTTTCCTTTCCTTCCCCTCCCCCATGGGTTTCTGTAACTGTTAACACTCTTAAAGGGAAAAGCCTAGGATGCACAGAGGTGTACGTGGGAACTGACGGTCAGAAACCCACCGGCTGAGTGTGCAGCCGGGCGTCACTGCGCGGCACTGACCCGCCCCTGCCTGGCGTCAGCCAAGATCGGGGAACATCGGGGGTGGCTTGAGTTTCCCCAGCCCACTTCCTCATTCGTAAAATGGGGAAGTGCAGGTTCCACTGGGCGGGGTGCCCCGCCACCTGCACTGCCCCACTCCCAGCCCCCATGGGCCGGCCCAGGGGTGCCCCCATGTGGTCAGTGTGGAAATCATGCCTTGTTGACGCTTAAAAATGGGCCGTAGGCTGGTAGGGTTTGTAAACACCTGCAGCTCTGGGCTTTGTTGGCCTGCATGCCTGGCCTTCCCATCGCCTTCCCACGTCAGCCAGAGACCGGAGAGGAGAGGTCGCCGATGCCTGAAGGAGGTCGGTGGAGCGCGTGGTGGGAGCCCCTGTGTGGACAGATACCCCCACAGACTGCGTGGCCTGCACTCCAGGGGAGCCCCCTGCCCACGGGCTGCCTTCTGCCTGCTCATGAGTGTATATTTTCATAAATTTTGAAACAATGAATCCAACTTTCTCATCCTCTTGAACACAGGGTTCGTTCCCAGATGTGTTTTTTGAGTGAGTGCCAGAGGCTGGGGAGGCACTGGACAGGGTGCTGTGGGAGACACGCCTGGACAGGGCGGGGTGGGGGGGAGCACAGGGCTGCACAAGCTCCTTTTTCCTGCAAAAACCCTCTCCCTGCTGGCCTTGTTCCAGTCCCAGCCCTCCACCCGCACCCTTGTGGCTCTGGTCCTCCAGCGGCAGAGGGGGCTGCAGGCAGGAAGGCGGGGGTACCAACCAGAAACAGAGCAGGGACCAGGAAATAAAACAGGGGCATTGCAGAGGGGGTGGCCAGGGAAGCCCACTAAGACTATGAAGAAAATGTGGGCGTTGGTGGTTCACACAGGGGAGCAGAGGGTCGGAGGCCCCGGAGAACCGGGGTCAGGGGGCTCACGACCTATAGCCTGCGGGCGAGTGGGTCACAGCTGGGCAGGCAAAAGGCTCAGCATTCTGTCAGCGTCCTTGTGACCACAGTGTGTTAGGGCCTGGGGGCTGAGAGACACCTGGATGCCCCTGGTTGGACAAGGCCTGGGAAGCAGCAGCAAAGGTCTGAGCTGTCTTCAGGGAGCCAGCAGGCCCGGCTCCGAAGGAAATGTTAGCACAAATGTCCTCAGCATCACTGATGAAGCACATTCAGAATTCCAGAAAACAGGGAAAGTGAGTGGGTGCTTTTACTAAAAGGTCATAAAGCTGTTCTCAGGCTGAATGAGAACCCCAAAGTGCAGGGCTCGCTTGGGAGGTTCAGACGTTGCACGAGCTCCTCAGGTTGTGTTTCTAAGCTGGAAAGTGGTTGCACGCGTGCCCTTCATAGCATTTAAGCACAGCTTTTTTGCAGTGTTAAGTATTTTGTAACACTTAAAAAAGACTTTTAAGTTTATTTGTTTTGAGAAGGAGAGCACAGGTGCACTTGCTTGAGAGGGGGAGGGGCAGAGAGAGAGAGAGAGAGGGAGACAGAGAATCCCAAGCAGGCTCCCCGCTGTCAGTGCAGAGCTCCACGCAGGGCTCGAACTCACGACCCTGAGATCATGACCTGAGCCGAAACAGAATCGGACGCTCAACCGACTGAGCCACCCAGATCCCTTAAAAAACATTTTTAGGGAAAAAAACACCCAGGGATGCACAAAAGGTGTGGAAATGTGAACTGACGATCAGAACACATTGTTGAACAATCTGCTTTCATAAAACTACCTTATAAACTTAAACTATCAAATTTAGATCAAAGCTTTAGATAACTGCAAGCAGCCAGTTAGACCAGTTGTGATGGGCTAGAGTTGCCTAGAAATGAAAGCACAAATGAACATTTAGGAAGAGAACTTGCCGGACAGCGAGCGTCCCCGTGTGAGGCCCGAGGCTGCCTGCAGACCGCCCGAGTCTCGGGGACCCCCCCCCCCCACCGTGGGCACCCAGGAAAGCACTGGTGCTGAGCACGGAGGCCAAGTGATGCCTGGACCCAACATGGTGACCGGGGACCGCCTCGGGGCGGCACATGGCGGTTTCTTCTCTGTGCTGCTCACGGTTTCCGTAATAGCCACGTCTTGTTCTATAACTGGGAAAAAATGAAAACGATGGTTCTGTTAAGCTCGCCTTGGAGACGCAGAAACCTGCTGCTGCTGCCGCCTCCAGTCTTCTCAGAGACTCTGCATTTTTTCTAGAAAAGAGAAAAATGCTCAAAGACCCATTAAACAAAGTGCTCAAAACGGTCAGGTGTGGACCTACTGCCCCGGGGCCCCACCCCACCAGGAAACACGGAGCCTTGGGGCCAGGACGTGTTTGGTGGGGTGTCCCGGAGGGTGGTCCTGCCCCAGGGGAGAGTGAGGACCCCAGGTCCAGAACCCGGCTTGTTCTCCGAGGGTCTTCGCCTCCTCCCCTCCTCCCGCGCGGTGAACTAAAGGGATACCCACCCTCTGTGCCCCTGACTTCATCCTTCAAGCCAGCCTAGTGGCTAAGAGGGCGTGTGGGGGCCTCCCTGGACACCCTCATGGTGACAGCTGCCTGGGTGTGCCAGACCCACGCCTAGAGTCCTGGATGGACCTGGTTGGCACTGTGCCAGGTTGCCCACCCTGCCCCCTGCAGGTGGCCCATGCCAGGTGGCTGGCTGATGGGTGTTGAGCCCTCCCTGGGCTCCCAGAGGAGAGCCCACCCTTCTAGGCCGGGCCCCGGGAGAGACCAAGCAGGAGTGAGCGTCCCTCCGAAAGACCACCACAACACCTGCTTCCCCGCTCCTGGGGTCCCCACCCCACTCAGGAAGGGCTCACCCTCCCACAGTCTGCCTCGAACTTCCCCTCTACCCGACGTCCTGGTGGCCCTAGCCCTGGGCAGCTGCCCTGATCACTCCTTCTTCACGGCATCCTCACGCCCCTGTTTCACCCTTCCCCCCCCCCCCCCCCCACTGTGGGGAAGAAGGCAGGGGCTCTGTTCACTTGCAATTTCAGGCCCAGAGGCCTCCGAGCCCTAGTCCTCGCTGCCCCCACACGCCCTTCACCGCCCCTTCCCCCGCAGGGCCCCCAGACCCATCGGTGCTCACATGTACTCACATGCACACCCCAAGTGTACACACGTGTGCCTGCACATGTGTAAGTGCACACTCATCCCCCCAGGCCTCTGTCCTTTCCTCCCACGGCCCATGGTCTCCTGCCCAGACTGTCTGGACTGGTCCTCTCCCCGTGACCCAGAGCCACAAGGAGGAAGGCACAGGACTCCCACCCGCGAGGTCCTTACCCTGCAGCCAGGACCGACAGCCCCAGCCCCTTCCCCAGATCCAGGGGCCACTCAGCCTTTCCAGCTGCCACCCAGGGCAGGGGTCCCTGGGGAGATGGTGCCCCACAGCCCCCCCCCCCCCACCCGGCCCAGCCAGGCAGTTTCTCTGTTTACAAGGAGAGCAGGAAGGGGTCTCCTGGGGAGCACCTGGAGCTGGGAGACTATTGTGTCTGACCCTGGCTGGCCCTTGTTCCTGAACGCTAAGCTCACCCTACTCTTCTGGGCCTCGGTTTCCCCTCAGCAAAGTGGGGCCTAGGACCAAGGCCCCATAGGCCCAGCCGGAGCTAATGGAAGCAGCGAGTGGGTGGTCTGGGGCTGGGTTCCCCAGCATTTCCAGTTCCTAGCTGACCTCCCAGACTTCCGCCGAGGGGCCTTGGGTAGAGATCCTGAGCCGGAGCCTGAGGGAGGGCATTTCCCTGTGGGTCAGCTGGCCTAGGACCCGAGGAGACAATGAGAGAATGGCAGTGGCCATTATGGGGGCAGGCTGGAAGGTGGCAGGCCCCTCTTCAAGCCCGGGGGGAGAGCCCCCTTCTCGGTGGGAAAGAGGCCCCCAGCTCCCAGGTCAAGGAAATTAGGAACCGAGCTGGAGTCAAGGTGAGGAGCTGGACCTGGGCTCAGTGAGCCTGGTGTCTAGACCCAGGGGGAGGAGGTGGGAGGGGGGCGGGCCAGGTGTGTGCATGCACGTGTGCGTGTGCACATCTGTAGGACAGGCTCTGGGCTATATGCTCAGAGGTGGGGCTGCCTGGCCAGCAGTCCCAACAAACTGGGCCGAAGTTTCTCCACGGGTGGGGGGGCCCGGAAAGGCCAAGCGTGCCTTGGGAGGGGCTGTGTGCGCAGTGGCCTTGGAGGGCAGAGGAACGTTCCCATGGCTGGGCCAGTGTTCCGATACGGCATGGGAGAGAAGAAAGAAAATATCAAGAAGCCACGATTATCTCCCCCGGGGAGGGAGTCACAGGAGCAGCCTTGAGCCCTGACGCAGGCAGGCAGGGGCCTCGAGAGCCTGGCTTAACCCTTTGCTCCCCCTCCCACCTCCTCCCGCGGGCCCGTCTGTCCTCCTGGGAACCTCCGGGCATGGCCCCCACCCAGCTGGCACCCTGCACAGCCTGGCCCGGAGCACAGGTTCTGGGGACCCAACACGCACAGGTGGCTTCCTAGGGGGTGCCCGGGGTCACGGGAGCCCCCAGCGGAGATCACACTCAGGAGACCCCGAGCCCAGGCGGCCCCAGGAGCGCGGGAGTCTCTGCCCTGGTGCCTCTCCCAGCCCAGGGCTGAGGGTGGAGACCCACACTGGCTTCCTGTGTAGCCCACCCTTCGAGCCCTCATCCTGGCCGTAAACGGGTTTAGGACACCCAGCTCAACGCCAAGCCAGATGAACGAAAACGACCCGTGGTGACGATGTCCTCTGCCCTGCGGAGCTGCACCGCGTGTATCTTTCCCCACACCTCTGTGGAAGGACATTCTGGTTCTAGGGGCATTGGCCCCCTTCCTCCTGGCACACACCTGGGGTAGAGTTGCCACTTCGCAGGCACATAACATTTAACCTCCAGAGGGGTTGGCCATTTTCAGCACCTCCACTGACAGGTGGGGAAACGAGGCCAGGGGAGGCAGCCGGCCCAGCTCACTATGAGGCTGCAGTCCAGGCCTCAGCTCTTCCTCTGTGGAGGGGCTGTGAACGCCGCCTGGCACCGGCTGGAGCTCTCCAGTGGATAAGAACCCAGGAACTGCAGTGAATCCAAACAAGCACAGGGCAGGCTGGGGTGTGGGCAGGCTGGGGGTGTGGGCAGGGTGGGGGTGAGGGCAGGCTGAGGGTGCCGGCAGGCTGGGGGTGAGGGCAGGCTGGGGTGGGGGCAGGCTGAGGGTGAGGGCAGGCTGAGGGTGCGGGCAGGCTGGGGGTGAGGGCAGGCTGGGGTGAGGGCAGGCTGGGGTGAGGGCAGGCTGGGGTGGGGGCAGGGTGGGGTACAGGGCAGGATGGGGGTGGGGCAGGCTGGAGGTGAGGGCAGGCTGGGGTGGGGCAGGCCAGGGTTCAGGGCAGGCTGGAATGCAGTGCAGAACAGGGGTGCAGGAAGGTTGGGGGTGAGGGCAGTCCGGGGTGCAGGGTAGGCTTTGGTGCTGGGCAGAACAGGGGTGTAGGCAGGTGTGGGTTGAGGGCAGGCGGGGGTGCAGGGCAGCTGAGTCTGAGGTCTCTGTGTCCCACAGACCAGCAGGCTACCTCTCAGGGATAGACTGGGAGAATCCAGCAAGGGTTAACCTAGGCCGGCTTCTGGGGGCTGGAAGGTGGTCTGAGCTGAGCAGACAGCAGTGGGAGCGCCCCCCCCCCCCCCCAGAATACAGCACAGGGAGGGAGTGCGAAGTCTTGAAGGCCACCCCTTATCGCCCCTCAGCTCAGTGCCAAGCACGTCCTCCAGGGCCAACAGGGATGTTTTCTGTCTTATAGGCAAAGGGAGGCCCGGGCCCAGTGTGTCTGGTGTCACAGGGGACTCTTGGGGTCTACAGTGCCCAGGGTTTGACTGGACCTGGCAGAGGGCACCGCCCCAGGTCATAGGGACCACGACACTGGCCCAGGACGGCATGGACTCCAAGGAGCTGGCAAAGGGAAGGCTTCCTGGTGGTGGCGGCTGCCTAAAGGGCCCGGGAGGGCTGTGAAGAACCCACATGACTTGCAGCCCTGTCCCTTACCTGGTGTCCCTGGAATCCAGCCTCAGTGTCTGCCCATCGGGTACTGTCCTCACCACTTGAGGAGCGGACTGTGCCCGGCGTGCGGAAAAGCCTGACCCGGGGTCCCCCGGCCGGGCAAGAGCCAGGCTGGGCAGCCCAGGCTGCAGGGAGGGGCAGGCTGGGCAGCCCAGGACAGGGCGGGCAGGTGGCGTACCCTTGTCGGGCAGTGCACGGCCCCAGCATTCCCCTGCGGGGACCCTCCTGACAGCTCCATCAGGCTGTCTCTGCATCCATTCCTTCACCTCCTGGAGCCCCCAAACACACGCGTGAGGGATGCTGAGACCCAAGTGTCGGGCTGTCCAGGGGCCACGGCCAGCTGGGCTGGCTGGAATCGGAGCCCCCACGGAGCATCCGGCTCCCCACAGCGGGCGGCGGAGGGGGGCTCCTGGGCACAGCATCTGCCACCGAGTCACTGCCAGCTCCCTGTGGCTTTCCGGAGACACAGACAGTGGACCTGGCCCCTCCCCCCAGCTAGTGGGAGATCAGACACCCCACCGTCAGGACAAACCCTTTGGCTCCTTGGAACCCCACTTGGAGGGAAGGCGGCTTGGGGGGTCATGAGATGACTGGAGGGGGCCGTGGACACCCAGCTGTGGGCAGGTTAAGGGGTCCGTGCCTGACATTGTCTCTTTATACCTTTCTGGACCTTTATAGGGCTTTATAATTAGCAGGCATTGATTTATAACCAGGAAAACAAGTCTGAGAAACCAAGTGGCAAAGTCCCGATGTTTTGGACCTGGGCAGGGCCTGTCCCCACCCCCGCCGCCCTCTGTCTCCCTGTCTGTCTGTCTGTCTCTGTCCCTTGCCTCTTGCCTCCTCCTCTCCTGAAGACCCACTTCCAGGAGCCCAAGGTCAAGGGTGACAGTGGTTTCCCAGAAGCCCCGGGGCAGGTCTGAAGGGGGAATTTGACCCTGGGTCACAGAGCAGGACCCAGGACACTGTTCCCAAGTTTCACAGAGAACAGTGGCTGGGAGAGATGGCCCCTGAGTCACCACTGGGCTGGGGGGCCAGGGGCGAGGAGGGGCTTCACCCATTAGCCCCAGACTCAACAGGCGCTCCCGCTCCAGCCGGCGTGAGCAGCTGTGGGGGGATTCCTCCCTAAGGTTCCCCCACCCCGGCCTCCTCCCAGCAGAGGATGGGGGCCGACACCTGCTTTGCCTCCTTCCTCATCACGGGCTCATCACGGGCTCACGGAGCATCCGTCCCCCACCACCCAGCTGCTGGCCTCTGCGCCTCTGTGCCCATCAGCCCGCGGCCGAGGCCCGAGGCCCGCCAGCACGGGGGGCACCATACCCTCCGGAGGCCAGGGGTCTGCAGCTGTTCAGGCCCACCCCTCGGTCCAGGCCACCGTGGGGTGAGTCGGCAGGGCCCGGACATGTCCACGGGACGCTGATGACTGTGCTCACGTGGGGCTGCTGTCCTGTACCCTCTGTGCCCACCGCGGGGTCCTGCCTCTGCCCACCCAGCGGCCAGTCCAGCTAGAGGTTCATGGGAGTCAGCCTCCACCCCCGCCCTACGGTCGGGGAGAGCCCGGGGGCTGCTGTGTGCGCACAGGCACCCGCCTGGACACGTGCACACACACAGACACGCACATCACCCCTCTCCTAGGCAGGTGCCCCCGGGCCAAGGATCTGAGAGCAGGGCAGTTCAGCTCCTGCCACGTGGAAGTATGTCCCCGGTCAGCGCCTGCCCAAGTTGGGGGACAGCTGCATCCACACGGGCGAGTGTCCACCGCTCTGTTCACAGAGCTTGCTGACTGTGGGGAGGGACAGATGTGGCAGCCTGGGTCTGAAACGGACACTCTTCTGGTCCCCACCTGTTCCCCAGGGGAACCTATGGTCCCCTGCCCTCCCCTCGGGCCCTGTGGTGTCAACATTACAAGTGCGCGTGTCTCTGTCCTTGGTCAGCGGTCCCCTGGGCCATGTCCCTCACCTGTGTCTGCATTCTCGCCCCCCCCCCCCAACCCCACCACTGCAGAGCTCTGCCTTCTCCAGTCACCCCCCGGGGGCTCAGGAGCAGAGCTGAGCACACATCAGGTGTGTGGGGCCCTGGGAGAGCTGACCCATCTGACCCTCTGGAACTTGGTGCCCAGGGCCCGGGGAGGTGGGGGGAGGGGCCGTGCACAGTGAGGCCCTGGGCAGGGAGGGAGGGAGAGGGGAGAGCCGTGCGTTTTCCGGGCCCTGACGCAAGCAGTAGCTCTTTGGCAGATAAGTACTGGCCAGGGCTGGCCCGGCCCCAGGTCCCGAGCCAGCAGCCCCTGGGCCCCGTGGGCCTCGCCGCCCTCCCGCCCGCCCGCCCGCCCGGCTCAGCAATGCGCTCAGAGAAGGTCTTTGTGCCCCAATCTCGCAGGTGCGGGGGTGGGAACGGGGTCCTTGGCTCAGCTCGGCCTGTGACTACATGTGACAGCGGCTGCTGTGTGCCCTGCCCCAAGGTCTCTGCCTCACATAAAAGGGGCAGGCCGGCTGGCCGAGGCAGAGTCAGCAGAGGGGCTTTCCTCCTGCTCCATGCCTCCACTGCCCACTCTGGCCGCCCAGGACTGGCTAGCTCCCCGACCCTCGTCCAGGACCCTCGCCCAAGACCGTTGCCAGGACTCTCACCCAAGACCCTCGCCAGGACCCTCGCCAGGACCCTCGCCCGGGACCCTCGCCCAGCACCCTCGCCAGCACCCTCACCCAGGACCCTCTCCAGGACCTTCGTGAGCTGCTCGCTGTTCCTTTTTCCTATGCATATACTTCTTTGAGGGTCAGGCCTAAAGAGGTGTAAGGCATGGGAAAATGGGGCAGCGAGGTCCTCCCCCACCGTGGAGCTGCTGCCTTCCTTCTTCCCTGGGGGACAAGAAGGCTGGGTAACGTTGGCTTTCATGTGCGCCCTCGAGGTGTCCCGACCATGTGGTCAGGTCCTGCCCCTGGCTGACATCTGCCCCCAGGGCTCAGGACGCCTTCTGCAGAGGATGCCATGGTGATTTCTGCTTCCTACCCCTTCATTATAGTTTTGTAATCATGGGTGTGCGTTGATTTTCTGGCCAGAAATGTCAATAAAACTAATTTTGCGTGAACTTAAGTGTGACGTAGTTCTGACAATCAGAGTTTAAATCAAAGCTGCTGCGGCCACACAGCAAGTGGGGTGGGGGCACGAAGAAGCTGCCGCGGCCTTGAAGGAACTGAGTGAGAAATCGTGGATGTGAAGGGAGCGAAATGGCTCCCAGGCTGGGAGGGTGCAGCCGCCTTTCTGAAAGCCAGCCGGGGCAGGTGTCCCCAGGGTGCCTGGGAGCAGATGGCGGGGTGGGTGGGCCAGACCTTGCCCGCCACTGGCCCCTCGGGTCAGGGTGGGGGCCCTCGTCCCAGGAGCCTGTGGTCTCAACTTCCTGGTGTAGCAAAATGGACAGAAGCCCTGCTGAGCGGAGAGCTTAAACAATGATTGTTGGCCTTTGTCAGCTAATCGGCCCAGCAATTACAGGCGCCCCTTTATCAGCCGTGGACTGGGCCGGCCTGTCCCTAATCTCATTTGGTTGTCCTTCCCTCCAGGACCACTGCCTCCTGGGAAGGGATGGGCTGGGTGGGTGGCAAGGCAGGGCAGCCTCCAGGAGACCCTCCCAGTGCCCGCTGCCCACCCCCCCCCAACGGTGTTGTCCCTGTAGGTGGGGGTGGGGCACTGGGGGCTGGCTCCTGGTTCCACTCTGTGTGGAAGCAGCAGACAGGGCTCAGCTTCTGGGCACAGGGAAGGGGGTCCCTCAGCATCGTCGCAGCTAGAGGTGGGGTCTTTGGCTGACTGGGGGTCACACGCTTCACCCCAGCCCTGGGGTGGGGGCCCCTGTCGACAGCATGGAACTGAGTGGGCTGCTCCTTGCGCAGGGAGGACGGTCCACTGGGAGGTGGGGCAGAGCCATCCAGGTCCAGCCGGCTGAGGAGCCCCCTGAGGCAGTCCCGGGGCCAGGACTGGGGCTGGAGAGGCCCTCAGAAGCGCCCACCAACAGGTCCTCAGTCCTGGGGACCTTTTCCCCCCGGGCAGTGGGGCGGGGTTCTGGGGACCCCTCCCAGTACCTTCCTTGGGGAAGGGGTTTCTGTTCACCTGTTCCCTTGCCGCTTGCAGATTTCTGCGAGCTGGACCTGAGGGCACTGCTGGGCGATGAGGGACTCCTGGGGACAGCCCCTCCTCTTGCCCTGGGCGCCGTGAGATGGGATGTGCGTGGATAGTCAGTGTCGCAGCAGAGAGAGCTGCATGTTTTCACCCCTGTGGGAGTGCGGGGTCTGCACTGGTACAGCAAGCCCATGACTTCCGCTCTGCCTTCAGGGTTGTGGGGGTGGCCCGACTGAGAGCCCCCACCCCTGGGGCCCACCGCCTCTGGTCTGGGCGTGCCCCCAATCTAGCCACTTGCTGTGGTTTTAGACGGAGAAGTTCTCAGGGACAGAAGCCCCATGTCCACGGACCCACCACCCGGCTCCACAGCCAAGATGTTGCGTCTGTGCTCTGTTCTGTTGCCCTTGAACCCCGTGAGCGAGAGTTGCAGACACGGGACCCACAGATCATCACTGTCCCTCACCTGGTCCTGTGAGCAGAGACGGGTGGGCCACCCCAGCCAGTCCTGGCAGACCGGAGGCCTCCCTGCCTCACAGCTGTGCTCATGTGGCTCTAACCAGGGTTCACCTGGATGGCCGGGTCTCCCTGCCCCTCTGACAAGGGACTTCGGAGAAGCCCCGGCTGATGTCCGTTTTCTATCAACAGGAATTTAGGTTTTTGGCAAGACTATTTCATAGGTGCTAGAGTGTCTGAGCCACAGGGGGTGGAGCCCCTGCCCTTCTGAGAGGCCACGCCTCTGTAGGGGAGGGCTTAGGAAGCATGTGTCCTTCTGTCCACATCCCCAAGCCCATGGGGACTACTAGTCACGAAAGCCATTCGGGTTACAGGCAAGACCAGGCAAAGGCATGTCCACTGCTCAGAAGTGAGCCGATGTTTCAAACATGTGATGCCCCAAGCTGGGCGAGTGGATCCTGGGCACACAGGAGACAGCAGACCCACCTGGTCGTACAGAACACAGAGCACACAGGTCACACAGGACACAGGATACACAGGTCACAGGACACACAAGTCACACAGGACACAGAACACACAGGTCACAGGACAGAGCACAGGGGTCACAGGACATAGGACACACAGGACACAGAACACAAAGGACACAAACCATAGAAAACACACCATGACTCAGTTTCCCCTGGAACAGCGGGCAATTTGGAAGTAACAAGGTAAGAAGACACTCAAGTTTTAGGGGTGTCGAAAGCAGCAGGTGGGTTTGAACCAGAGGTTAAGACAAATGAAAACACGAGCCTGAACAGTGTGTTTAAGTCCTGACCACAAGAAATCCTGGGTGGACAGCATGACAGGATAGCAGACGTCCCACTGCTGCACAGCAACCCCCAGGAGGGACACAGAGTCCCTACGGGATGGTTCGGTCCACCGGCGCCTGTAACTGGTCCGTGGCTTTGCCGCCCCTGCCAGAGTTGGTTCTGGTGCCCGGGCTTCCGCTGCTGAGACTGGGTGGAGAAACTCTGGGCCGAGAACCCGCCTAGACAGCAAGCTGGGCCCTTGGGCTTCAGCCTCCTTCCTTGCAGGCGCCCAGGAGGCCAGACTGCAGCCCGGCCTGGCCACAGGGAGCGCACAGGGCTGAGCCCCGAGCCAGGTAAGACACAGGTCTGGACACGCCGTGAAGAGCGGAGCAGCACACAGCAAGGTGCCCCGCAAGACGTGGCCACGGAGGGACCTTCCACGTGGCAGTGGGCAGAGCCACCATCCCCGTTCCCTTCTGGCTTCCCACTTTGGGGTCACTGTTAGCACGGAACCCAAACCCCAAGGTGATAAAAACAAACATCTTCACTTGGCCCGAATCCCTCCGTGGTTTCCATGGTTACACCAAAAGCTTATGATCATACAGCACAAGGAAGTATCCATCCTGACTTCTAAGATTTTATTTTTAAGTACTCTCCACACCCAATGTGGGGCTCGAACTCACAACCCCAAGACCAAGAGTCACAGGCCCCACCGACTGAGGCAGCCGGGTGCCCATCTTTATTTTTCCAACACTTTCCATTGAATAAATTACCGCTGTATCATATGCTACAAGCCTGACACTTGGCGAGTCCACTTTTGGCACTGGATTCTGTTGGCTGACCCATCGTGTGTGGTTCCTAAACCGAACCTGCAGTAGTTTCCAACGAGGGAGTGGCTGTAAGAGGTCCTAAGGAAGGTCAGGGTTCCAGGTCCCCCCTGTGGAGACCCAAGGCTCACGCCAGATGTCACGGTAACAGCAATCGCTGGTGAGCGTCTTTCCAGGGAGATACCGGGCACAGTTCCGCACACACCTACTGTGTCTGTGTCTGTGGCGGTGTGTGACACGTTCCAGCTGCAGGCCTCTGGGCCACCATGCTTCCTCAGACGGCATCCTTGGTCTGGGGCAAGGCACACAGGCCCCAGGGACCCCTGGACAAAGCTGGGCCCAGTGTGTGCACCAGGCCCCCAGGGTCTGGGAGGCAGCACACTGGAGGCTGTCTGCTGCACGAGGCCCACGTCAAGGCCAGGGAGGCTTGTTCCACTTGGCAGCGGTCCCAGAAGGAGCCAGGGGGCCATCCCAGAGCCGGAGGCCCAAGCGGGGAAGCCCAAGGGTACAGTGGCGGTAAGCTACTGGCCAGGGCAGAGAGTGGCGGGCAGAAAGCCACTGGCGTATAGAGCGTTCTGGAGAAAGGGCAGCTCAGCTGAGAGTCCTGGAGCTGATGCTTGTGCTTCATGCGGCGGTTCTGAAACCAGGTTTTTATCTGTGGGGGAAACTAGATCAGAACAAGGGCGAGAACAGCCACCGCCCTGGCCCATGCGTCCCGGGCCCCTCACCTGCACTTGGGTGAACCCCCCCTCACCTGCACTTCGGAGAGCCGCATCTCCCGGGCCAGCTTCCGGCGCTCCAGGGGGCCCAGGTAGCGTTGGTGCTGGAAGGCGCTCTCCAGGGTGCTGACCTGCTCCGCCGTGAAGGCCGTGCGGACCCGGGGCACCCGCCCGCTGTCGGCCTCCTTCCTCACCCCTGAGAAGGACAGAAGGCACTGAATCCTTTAGGATAAAAGTGCCACTCACGTGGGACCTGCTCCCCTAGCTCGGAAGTGCCCCAAGCTCTGTGGCCACAGGGACGAGAGGAAAGTCTGGGCCCCCCTCCTTCACTTTCACTGCTCTGCTGTCCCTTGCAGTCCTTGCACAAATGTGGATGAGGGGGCAGCCCCTCCTCCCCTCCCAGCTCAAATGTGGGAGGGTGGCCAGGATGGGAATACTGGAGAAAGAGGATTCTGGAATGGAACAGCGGTTCTGATGCAGCCCCTCACCCTTCCACTGGGGCACGTGGTCACTTCCAGAAAGGGAGCCCCACACATCCTTCCGGAAAGCAGTTCCTCTGGCTGCTCACAAGGAACCTGAACCCAGTCGGCAGTAAGGGCTTGGGGCCGTGGTCACAAGACCCCCAGTCTCCCCTGCCACCAACCATGCGTCCGTGGCCAGTCTGTGTCTATCTAAATCGGCGGTGGCAGATGGCACTAAGTACCCTGTGTGGTGAGGAGGGTCACCTGTCTTTTCTCAACACATGTTTGGCCAGAATGTCAGATTTTACCAAGTCACTTTGAACACATACCTGGGAGAGTGCAACAAGACAAGACACGCTTTGCTTTGGAGGTGGGGGTGGGGAGAGTGGAACTAGTCAGTGTGAAAGATTTGATGATTTGGTTGGCTTTTTTGAGGTGGGGGGGCTGGTTGCAGAAAATAAATTTAAAATTTCACTTCATGGAAGTATAAACTTTTTCCATAGGATTATTTAAACTTTTTCAAAAATGAAGGGCGCTCAGTCAGTTAAGCGTCCGACTTCAGCTCAGGTCACGATCTCATGGTTCTTGGATTCGCTCTGTGCTGACAGCTCGGAGCCTGGAGCCTGCTTCCGATTCTGTGTCTCCCTCTCTCTCTGCCCCTCCCACACTTGTGCTCCCTCTCTTTCTCTCAAAAATAAAAACATTAAAAACATTTTTTAAACCTTTTCAAAAACGAAAACTTACAGATAATATCAACCCCACTTTGACTAGGCAGGGCTTTAAACTTAAAAGCAATGATAAAGTCACAAAGACTAAAAGAACAAACCAGGGTTCCTGAGCAAATGACAAAGGGTTAAACCAGGTTTAGGAAGCCACCAAAACCTCCAGGAGCCAAGCCACAGAGGCACTGGAATCCCTGTGAACCGAAGTGCCAGGGCCATCCCCGACCCAAACCTGCAGGGGCTCCAGGCTGCCTGTGAACAGGGTCAACTCTGCACGCCAAGCCGAGGCGCCCAGCTTTGAGGGGAGAAGCACAACGACCCCTCTGAACCCGGCAGGTTTCATTTAAGACGTGCGTCCAGAGCCCTGTGACTCGGGTAGAACTGGCCCCCCCCCAGACTTGCTGCAGAACTAGAAAGTCAGTTGCACAAAGGCACCAATGTCGCAGTCAGGGCTCACAGGACAGGAGTTGCAGCAGCGGTGGGACACAGTCCACAGGCAGTCAGGCCAGGAAGAGGCCAGGGAGTCAGCCCTTCTAGGAGGTGGGGGAGGAAGAGGAGCCCCCGGGACTTGAGGAGGGAAAACCCCCGTTGCGGCTTTCGCCTCCGAGAGGAAGTGCTTACTTGCCGGGGGAGGGGGGGGGTCAGGTGGAACCTCAAATCCCAGCCCCCACCTCCAGCCCCAGTACCCAGGATGTAGTGGGGTGTGTTAGGGCCTCCCTCCTCCCGAACCCTCCAGGCTCCCGTCCCAGTCTGGGAAGAGGGGAGCACCCTCCCCACCCATCCCACACCTACCAGCTGCAGGTGTCCCTGGCGCAGACACTTCCGAGGGCTTCACCTCCTCCACGCCCACGGTCTGGGGGAGCTCCCCGCTGCTGGATACCCTGGCTGGAGCACACAGGCTCCCCCAGGATAGTTCAGCGGGCCTGATGGTGTGTGCCGGCCCCACGTGGCTGCTCCGGGAAAGCCAGTCCACTGAGCCAAAGCTGGACGGCTTGAAGCCACTGGGCAGGGTAGAGGAAGGAGACATGGCTGTAGGGGACAGACTGTGGAGGTGAGGCGCAGGGTCCTCCGAGGGTTTAGCAGGGCTGAGCTGCATTTATGAGCTCAGGAGGAGGGAGTGGCAAGCAGGTTTGCAAAGACCGCTCCAATCCTCCCCCCAGCCCAGATAAGTAGCACCTAATTGCTTCCAATTCAGAGGCACAAAGAAGGCCATTCACACCTCCCCCGGCTCCGAGATGTCTGGGCAGGGGCGGGGCTGTGTCCACCAGTTTGGGAAGTGGTGCAGGTTGGGGACTTGTCACATCTTTTCATCTCCTCCCCCCACCCCCCGGCTGGCCTAGGCTTGGGGAGGGTGACGGTGGCCCCCCTCGCAGCCTAGCACTCCTGCTGGAGGCTTGTCCTCTCCCGAGGTTGGCCCTCCAACCTGCCCCTTGGATCTGCATTGCCAAAGGTGACAGGTGTGCACACCTGAGGCAGAGGGTGCTTCAGGCAGGGGGAGTCGGCATTACTGCTCCCAGGGCCGGGTGGGCTCCCAGGCCAGGAGTCCCCTGCCTCTGGCTGTTTGGGTGGGATCCCGGAAGGGGACTGTGACCAGGCGGCGGGCCACGTAGGGCTGCCCGAGGAGAACCCTCCGGTCCCAGTTGGCCCTTCCCTCTCAAATTGTACTCGGCGCCCCCCCCCCCCAACCCCATTTCGCCCCAGGCTTCACTTTGGGGCCCTTGAGTTGGATTCCAGTGACAGGAAGGAGGGGCGTCTGCCCGCCGAAGGCATGGAGGACCCTGCGGGGAAGGAGGGGGGAGCCACTGCCCTCCACTGCAGCGCTGTCTCCACGGTGGCCGATGCAGGCCTCGAGCTCCGGGAGGGTGCAGGAGTGACTGGGCTGCACAGGCCTCCCCCGCGGGCGCTCCAGCGAACCTGCCGGGGCCCTTCGGGGTCACGGACCCCGTCCACCTTCCTCTCCCCCCCCCCCCCCCCCCCCCCCAACGCGTCTGTCTCCAGGACACGACCCCAAGGACCAGCCCGAGCCGCGTTCAGGGCGACCCGGGGCAGCGCGGCGGGAGCACCGACAAGCGGCGTGGTGGCCCTAGCCCACAGGCCGGCCTCCCGGGGGCGCCGGCGCCAGCCTGGGCGGGACCGCCAGCCTCTACGCCCGCCCCGCCCTGCGGGATCAAAGGCCCCTGGGGCCTCGCGGGGATTAACACCCCCAGCCCCGCCTCCCGAGCCCCCCCTCCCCCCGGCCGGGCTGGGGGGGGCGGGGGCGGGGGCTGGGGAGACTCCCGCCGGCACAGCGGGAACCGCCAGGCGCTGACCCCGGCCCGCGAAGGGTCAGAGGAGGAACCGCGACGCGCCAGCGGCAGTGAGCCGTCCCGCTACCTGGGGACAGAGGCCCCGCAGGTGGGGGACCGCACCGCTCACGGGGGCGGCGCCACACAAACCCGACCAAGGGAGACACCCCTCCCCCCCAAGACTGCTCAGGCTGCGCCGAACTGGCCCCAGAAGCACCTCGAGAGAAAGAGGAACGCTCGTGGGGAATTCGTGTGTGATGCGCTCACAAGCGTTAATTGATGAGATGCCAGAATTCGCGCACGCCACCCCGAAAGAGCGCCACACCTTTGCAAACCCAGTTTTCTCGTCTTCATTTCCAGTCTTTCAGGTCCCCCCCCCCCCCCCCCCTGCTGGGCGGGTCCCCACCAAGGGGGCCCCCCCGCCCCCACATTCCCAGCTCCCGGCTTACACCT
>NC_064818.1:84752675-84760015 GCF_023721935.1 Panthera uncia | reverse complement strand
CCCCCCCCCCCCCAGCTCTGCTGGGCGAGTCCTCACTAAGGGGACCCTCCGGCCCACACATTCCCAGCTCCCGGCTTACACCTTCCCCTACCTGAACCACCGCCCCCCCCCCCCCCCCCCCCCCCCCCGCCAGCTGTGCCTGCGGTGGACCCTTCCTCCAGCACCTCCCTGGGCTCAGGCCCCCTCTCCCCTCATCCGGAGCTTGGTGGTGCTTCTCCCCTCCCCGCGGCCGTCGGGGTCCCCCCTCTCCCCGGCATCTCGAGCCAATGACGAATGTGTCACCCTAACCTCAGCTTCCTCACTCTGGGGTTGCAGGCCCTGTCCCTGCGCTGATTCGGGGACCTACGTCCCCGGGTCTGCTGCCCCTCTGCCGTCCTCCGCCGCCTGCCTCCGAGGCTCGCGATCAGATGCGAAGTGGCCTTGGCTCTGACCGCTGACCTCGCCACTGAATCCCGCACCTGCTCGCCTCGGAGACGGGGCTCCCCGCGCGGAGTCCAGTCTATCACTCCAAAGTCCTGGCAGTCCCGCCCCCAACTCGCGTCCAAAGTCCCCATCCCCCTGACCGGACATTCCTGGCCTCAGCCCCCCGCCTGGGGTCCGGGTCCACGGTGTCCCGCCGCCCAGACGCCTCCGCCCCGCCCCGCGCCGCAAGGACCAACCCGGACGTGCGGCCGACGGAGGCCGGCCCCGCCCAAGACCCCCTTCTCCACGCCATTAGGAAGTGGGGAGGAAGGGGCGGGTGCGGGGGGACGCCGGCTAGTCCATTGCGGCCGCAACGCTGCCCTTCCGGGCCCCAGACTCACTCCAGCGCCGCGTGGCCACCCCAGCCTCTCGGGGAAACCAGAGCCACACCGCGCGGCCCGCCCGCCACGCCCCCACGTCGGATCACCCACGGGGCGGCTCCTCCCCTTCCCTCTCCACCCCCCCCCCCCCTTTTGCCCCCCCCCCCCCCGACTTCCCTCGACGGCCCCCTGCCCTTCAGACGCCCCTTCGGCCGGCCTCCCTTCCCGTGGGAGCTCCCTGACTTCCCTGTTTGTGCTTCGGGCGGAAAGAACCAAGGTGTGAGCGTGGGGCACTCAGCTGGGTAATAGTCTGGGAAGAGAGCAGAGTGGGTGGGGTGTGGGATTCCCAGGCTGCAGGTGTGATGAGGCAGAGGCCCCCTCCCCCTCCCTTCCCCTGCCCACCTCGGTGGAGAAGCGAGTTAGTGTCAGGGCCAAAGGACTCCCGACCTTCCAGCTCTGTTTACAAAGGCAGGTGGGAGGGGGACGCGGGAGTTCGGAGAACCGCAGGGTTGATACACGTAATTATCTGGTAGAAGATATAACCAGAAAACCAGGCGGGGTTAATCAGGTTCCATTGCATCAAAAGGAAGTGAGACCTACTGTTGATCTCTTTAAGGATCTGACGTTTTTGGGGAGGCCGGAAGGGCCCTTGAAGGACTATGTCAGAGCCGAGGGCTCAGAGAATAAGGGAAGGAATGGAGTGTCCGCTGGGTGTCCTGAAGGTGAAAGAAATTAGACTCACTGTATAGGCAGGAAAACCCGCTGGAAGGAACAGTGGCTTGTCGCATGTGGGTAAATGGCCAATGCTTGCACCCCAAGCAGACTCCCCACCTACTGGTGCTGGGCTGCATCTGGGTGTGAGGCCTGGGAAGAAGACCAGGACCGTCAGACTCAGGTCCGTGCCTGGGACCCAGCAGGGCTTGGGTCTGGGCCAGGTGAGGAAGGGAGTCTCACGCTGGCAGAGCCACGGGTAAAGCGGAAGAACAAAAAACATGTTAGGATTTCTCTGGATTCAGATAGCAAATGACAGTTCTGGGAGGCACTAGCACACGGATGTGAATAGTGAGCTGCCTTGCTGGGCATCATGGGAAACAAGGTGAGGGCTGGCAGGGGAGACTTCTGGAACATTGGACTCACTGTTGGATTCGAATGCACTTGTTTGATAGATTTGACAAGTGTCTGGGGGAGCTTGGCTGCCGCAACAGGGCACCACAGACTGGGGGCTTAAAAGGACATTTCTTCCTCTGGCAGCTGGAGGTCCAAGATCAGGGTGTGGTGCGGTGGGGTTCTGGTGAGGGCACCTCCTGGCAAGCCGATGGCCACTCCCTTGCTGTCCTGTCTCAGAAAGCACCAATCCCAACGACGAGGCGCCGTCCTCAGGACTGAGTCCTGTCCCAAAGGCCCCGTCTCCTGACACCATCACATTGGGGGTTAGAATTTCAACATACACATTCTGGGGACACAAACATCCAGTCCATAATACAGAACAATATGGCTTCTAACAGAACAATTTAGCAGCAGAACCGGTGTGGAAGGTTAAGTAGCAGCCAGTAATATGGTCAAGGTGGTCAGCCTCCAGGGTGCAAAACCAGAGGAAGAAATCACAGACACTGAACCTGGAAAGAAAGGGGGAATTAGGCCTCTGGTAAGACTGAAGGAATATAGGAGTTTATCTTATCTCATTATAAATCATATGAAGGATAAGCCAATTTACCAAAATCTTAGATATGTGTTCTTTGCGAAAAAAATGATAGGTCAAGATCACTCAGCCCTGTTTGCTTTGACTTGGAAAAAGATGCAGGTTTCAGAGCCCCAGCAGAGTCCAAAAGCAGCAGGTTTGAGAATGTTCCAAAGATCAATGTAATTAGGGAAACAAGCGTGGAAGAGACAAGAATCTGGACAGACGGACAATGACAGTCAAGAAGATGACAATTTCTTATTTAAAAAAAAAATTTTCATTTATTCTTTTTAATTTACATCCAAGTTAGTTCACATATAGCGCAACAATGATTTCAGGGGTGGATTCCTTACTGCCCCTTCCCCATTTAGCCCATCCCCCCTCCCACACACCCACCAGCAACCCTCTGTTTGTTCTCCATGTTTAAGAGTCTCTTGTGTTTTGTCCCCCTCCCTGTTTTTATATTATTTTTGCTTCCCTTCCCTTACGTCCACCTGTTTTTTATCTTAAAGCCCTCATATGAGTGAAGTCATATCATATTTGTTTTTCTCTAATTTTGCTCAGCATAATATCTAGTTCCATCCACGTAGTTGCAAATGGCAAGATTTCATTCCTTTTGATCACCGAGTAATACTCCGCTGTATATATATGCCACGTCTTCTTTATCCATTCATCCATCGATGGACATTTGGGCTCTTTCCATACTTTGGCTATTGTGGATAGCGCTGCTATAAACATTGGGGTGCATGTGCCCGAGAAGACAGGAATTTCAAACATGAAGTTACAAAGGAAGTTTACCTCTGTTAAATTTTTTTATTTTTATTCATTGATTGATTTTGAAAGAAAGCACGAGTCAGGGAGGGGCAGAGAGAAGACAGAATCCCAAGCAAGCTCCAAGCTCAGCTCAGCCCGACTCGGGGTTCAGTCCCAGCTACCATGAGATCATGACCTGAGCCGAAATCAAGAGTAGGACACTTAACCGACTGAGCCACCCAGGCGCCCCAAGTTTGTTTTTTTTAACTGTTAATTTTTAAAAAATGTTTATTTTGAGAGAGAGCGCAGGGGAGGGGCAGAGAGCCAGAGGGAGGGAAAGAACCCCAAGCAGGCTCCCCCAGTGTGGGATTCCCATCTCAGGAACTGTGAGATCGTGATCTGAGCCGAAATCAAGAGTCGGGCACTTAACTGACTGAGCCACCCAGGTGCCCCAACCTCTGTTAAGTTTTGAGGCACAACTGGACATCAGAGAGAGTGCAGGTACCAGAGCTAATTACAGATAAGGAGTGTCGAGCTATTCGGGAGTAAAAAAGCAGCCCCGCACATTGATAGGGTTATTTGCCTACTTGTAGAAAAATGCATTTAACATTGAGGTGTTCTCTTGTAACCAACAGATTGATCACCAGATAAAGGTTACTTCACAAGGCCCTGGACAGCACTGGTCTTTGACGGATCAGCAAGATGTGAAAACACTCCTTCTGGTTCCAGCCCCAGAATGCAAAGGTGCTGGGCTGGGCTGGGTGGGCGGCCCCGAAGCTGGGCGGAGAGGACCCTCAGCCACAGAGCTTCTTCGGCTGAACTGAGGAAGGGCACAGGCGATGCGCACAATCCCTGGCACGACGGGGAGCTCCACACTAGGCGGGTGGGTCGCCCAGGCAAGGAAGCAGTTGGGCACGACAGTCACTCTGGCACCTGCCAGAATGCGTGCTGTAAGAATGGTCGTTGAAGGTGCACACTGCACAGCCACTCGGGTGGCTGCTATAAAAAAAAGTCTCTGCGTCAGCGAGGATGCAGAGAAACTGGAACCCTTGTACACGGTTGGCGGGAATGTGAAACAGTGCAGCCATGTGGACAACAGTATGGAGATTCCTCAACAAACTAAAAACAGAGGGGCACCTCATTGGCTCAGGCGGTTGAGCATCCGGCTTCGGCTCAGGTCACGATTTCGTGGGTTTGAGCCCCGCATGGGGTGAGCTTGAGCCCCGAGTCAGCACGGAGCCTGTGTGGGATTCTCTCTCTGCCCCTCCCCTGCTCATGCTCTCTCTCTCTCAGTAACAAAGAAAAAAAAAATTAAAATTAAAAAAGAAATGAAAGGTATGAACCTGCTGTCCAGGGGCTCCTAGGGAGAGGGCACTAATCTGAGGAGTAGTCCTAGGAGACCCTGCCCTGTGCTCATGGTCAGGCCCAGGGAAGGATTGCTAATGGCCAGTGAAAGCATCGCCACTGTGGCGTGTCTGTCCCGGTGCCCAGAACCAAGCATAAGACATGCACATCACAGAACAGGGTGCGGACACGCCTCACCTCACTGACCCACAATATAGCCCCGGACGAAGGGGAGGGACAGCGAGAAGGGATTTGGGAATCTTTGGGGCATCCACAACAGCAGGTTTAAGGAACAGAGAACCCGGCCAAGCAGCTGGGTTGAGCCAAGGAAACATGAACAGCCCAAACTCCCTCCTCAGGCTGGAAGACACGGAAGATGGGCAGAGAAGGTACGTTCAGGTTCCTTACTCCAGCATGAGGGGCCTGAGGAGGCCATGGGATACACCCCATTTGTAAGGTGGGCAGTAAGGCAGATGGGTTTTCCGAGGTGCCTTCAAGCCTCTCAAACTCGATGACCTCCACAGATTTCTTTCAGCCACAAAATAGCCTTCCTCCAGGGCAGAGGGTCCCCGGGCATCACCCCCACCCCGGGAGGCTGACATATTTGCCCCAGCCTGTGGTTCTGACCTTCCAGTGGGAAGTGGCCTGTGGGGTGGGGGCGGGGGGGGGGTAGGTCTGCAAGCTGGAATCACCCCATAGCAGGTTTTTGGCAGCCTAGACACTCTCAGGGATCATAGCATAGACAGCATCGTGAAGCAGAAGAAAGTGTGTCTTAAGGGAGGTGACGCTTTGAGTCACTTTTATGGTTTTGGTCTCACAGAGGCCCCAGGACCTGCCATAAATATACAGCCACGGGTGGGCTCAACTTCTGGGGTCTGGGAGACCACTCCTGCTCCCATTTGGGGATCTCTGCAGGCCAAGGGTCCAACTGGGGTCTCTTCTCCAAAGATTCCTGAAAAGGGCTTGGGGGAGGGGCTTTACCCCCCACCCCCACCCCAAGCCCCAGGTACTGCTGGAACCTTGGAACACAGGGCCAGCAAGAACAACTATTTAGCTTTGTGGCCTCGGGGCAATCACTTGTCCCTGAAAAGAACCCCTACTTGGTGGAACTGTATTGTTATGCTGGCCAGTTGCCTCGGGCTACTTCCTTATCTCCCCAGGGCAGGAGCACCTCCCGGCCCACCCAGTTCTCATTCGTTGGATCCACCGAAAGAGGGTGGGGCTCAGTTACTATTTGGAAAATGCTCCCAGGGCAGTTTTGGTCAAGTCTTCTCAAATCTGCAGGACGTGGTCCTCGGCCAAAGTCTCAGAGCCTGGGTTACCCACAGTAGTCACTTCCCCGGGGACAAAAGGAGCCCCTCTCCTGGTATGCATTGGCTGTCCTGTTGCCAGCTGCCTCTAAGGAGTCCTGCTTTCCAGAGCCCAGCCGGAAGGTTTAGGCCTGACTGGGGTCAGGGTGGGGCTCTGAGCACACCCTACCGGCAGCTCTGGTCAGGCTGGGGGAGCGTGCCCACAGTGGAGGAGACCCTCTAATGCCCCAATGGCTCAGGCAGAGTCCGGTCACTGCTATTTTCCCTGGGGGTCCAATCTCCCCCCTGGTCCCGCTCAGTTGGGCTCCCAGGGAGGGCAGAAAATGCTCACCCACCAAGGCTGGGCTGGTGCAAAGTTCTGGCGGGCAGGGTCTGGGAGGCTCCGGGGAAAGCCAGTGTTACAAGGACCCCAACTTCCCATTCGATGTGCCCTTGCCTCCTAGGGAAGGTCCTAGTCAGCATCCCAGCACGCCCCAAGGCACAGACAGCCCAGGCCCTCCACCCCCCACCCCACAGGGAGACATTTTAACCTCGGCCCGATCTCTGCAGGCCGTTTTAGTAGGGACCACTCCTATCTAACACAAGACGTGCACGCGTTCACAGAATTATATCGGGAAAAAAACAATCTTTTTATTGAACATACCTAGACTTGGAGTAGGGGAGGGCCGCAGGATGGGGTCAGGGCGGAGGGAACGTGATCGTACAGAAAGGATCGGAGCAGCCAGGCCTCAATCTCGCGGGTCGGCCAGGACGCCTCGCTCGGCGGCGGCGCTGCCTAAGATGAAGCCGACGGCCAGGGACACGGTCTGGTCGAAGGAGCCGCGCAGCTGCTCCACGTGCTGGTTCAGGGTCAGCAGCTGGTCGCGCAGCGGACCCAAGATGGCCACGATGTCGCCCAGGTGCCCCAGGGTCTGCAGAAGGGCGGCGTTCAGCGACGGGGGCGCGGACTGCGGGGGCGCGTGGTTTTCGGGGCGGCCGGACGGAGAGTCGGGGTCCTCCCGGGCGGGATCTAGGGCCGGCGGCGGCGGGGATGCCGCGGCGCGGAAAGGCGCGTGGTCCTCGGGGCGGCCGGGCGCGGCGGCAACCGTGGAGAACGCCGTCGGGGAGCCGGGAGCGCGCGGTGCGTCTGCAGACTTGGGCGGCGTCGGGCTGAACCTCAGCGTCCAGGCAGGGTCTGCGTCGGGGTCGCGGGCGGCGGGCAGCGGTGGAACGTCTGGAACGCGGAGGGGGCGTCGGGCCGGGCTCCGGGGCCTCGCCCGCCGCGGCTCTTACGCCCAGGGGCCCATGCTGCCGCCCCGGCTCCCCCACCCGCCCCCGCCCCCGCCCCCGCCCCCGTCCCCGCTTACCCGGTCCCGCGGACGAGAGGTGCGCGGCGGCGGCCGCCCGGCGGCCGCGCGGGGGGCGCCCGGGCCCCGGGGAACGGCGGCGGCCGCGGCGGTGCCCGTTGTCGCCCAGCAGCCCCATGAGCTCGCG
>NC_064818.1:84692660-84752275 GCF_023721935.1 Panthera uncia | reverse complement strand
GCGGCCGCCGCGGCCGGAGCAGCATCCCGGGGCCGGCGGGGCGCGTGGGGTCGGGGCCGCGGCCCGAGAGAGGCCGCCGGCACGGGATCAGAGGGTGCACGCTCGCCGGAGAAGGAGCGGGAGCCGGAGCCCGAGCGAGAGCCGCGAGAGCCGTCGCGGGTCTACGCCGTCCGCCCCCGCGCGCCCCGCCCCGTCCCGCCCCGCCCCCACCCAGCCAGCCGACTTCAACTTGGGCTGGCCCGGGCCCTGGCCAGGAACAAACCACAGCAGCTCTACTTTTTAAACTCTGGAGTTGACGAACTAAAGGATACGGCAGCTTGCCCGAGGCGCGCAAGGTTCGATTCGTTTTTACGCATGTGCCGTGCCCTTTCACCGCCGCGCTGACCTAGCCATGGAACATTCCAGCTCCCAAAGGCGCCCCCGCGCCCCTCCCATTTGCCTCAGGCGCGTCCCCGCCAGTGGTTCGCGGAGGCGCTGGTGTTTGGGCCCCGCCCCCACCTGCCGTGGTTCTGGTGTGAGCACCGAGGTGTGGTCGCCGCTGCGTGCAGCCAGCTCAGGGCAGGATCTGCTGAGTTATGACCAGAGCTCAGAATTGGTGTCATAATTCATTCTCTCTCTCTCTCTCTCTCTCTCTCTCTCACACACACACACTTCACAGGAAAAAACTGCTTTATTCTAATAACTACCCTTAACATCAGATTAATAGAGAGTATTGAGCATTTCCTCCTGCAACCAGGAAGAAGACAAGGATGCCCCAGCATCACTGGTTCTATTCAACATCATTCTGGAAGTGTAGCCAGAGCAATAAGGCAAGAAAAAGGAGTAAGGTTTATAAAATTGGAAATGAAGTAAAACCATCATTATTTTCAGGTGATATGATTGTAAATGTAGGAAATACAAAATGATCTGCAACCACATTATTAGAATTAGTAAATGAGTTTAGCAAGGTCATTGAGTACAACAATAAACAAAAATCAATTGTATTTCCATATACTAGCTATAGTCGTTTTTACAACTTTTTAGTTTGGGGTAATTGGTGGCACAGAAGGGACTGGAGACCCTGTGCCACCACCCCCCCCCCCAGAGGAGCGTCTCGTGGGACCATGGCACCTTTGTCAAAGCCGAGGAATTCACGTTGGCAGGACACCATTGACTGAGCCACAGACTTGACTTGGGTCTTAGCAGGTTTCCCAGAAACGAGCCTGTTCTGTCCCAGGACCCGGTCCAGGGCACCGCACCGCGTGCGGTCGTCTCGCCTCCTCTGTCCCCTGTGGACCCTGGCAGTTTCCCACTCTCGTCCACGTTCTGGACACTTTGAGGAGACTGCTCGGTGCTTTGTGGGTGTCCTTCACCTTGGGTTTGTCAGATGCCTTCTCATCATGAGCCCGGGCTTGTGGGCGTTTGGGAAGAAGACAGACGTTGCCGGGGTGCCCGCCACCTCTCCACCGTCCGGTCGCCAAGTGCACCCCACACGTGGGGGTGAGCGGGCTGCCCTTTGAGGGGGGTGGTCACGTGTTGTTTGGGGCTCTCCTGTAATTCTTCCTTATCAGTGGACTCGTGCCGTCCCGCATGACGGGGTGCCATCCCATGCCATCAGCTGGAGGCGCCCGGATCGCCCCAGCTCTCTTTCTCTTTCCCTCTTGTCCTGTGTCCATCTGACATGCCCCCCACCCCCAGTACTTCTCTGCTTTGTGCCGCTACCAGAGACTTCTGATCATCTTGTGCTTTCCCCACTCCAGCCCTAGAATCAAGCAATTTGCCATTTCTCCAAAAACCTGTGGTTCCTTCTTTTGGGGAGAGTGGTATCTGGAATCCAAGATCTGGATACGGGTGTGCCTGTTGCTACTGGGGTGTCACTGCTTCCCAGCCACTGGGTCCCGGTGGGGAATGGTTTCCCCCGCCCAGGGTATATTTGTTGATGTCTGGAGATGTTGGCTGTCACAACTTGGGGGCTGCTGCTGGCATGTAGGGGGTAGAAACCAGAGGTGCTGGGAAACACCCCACAGTGCACAGGATGGCCCATCCACCCGGCGCATCAGTGGGGCTGTGACTGGGCTGTGTGCTGGGCCCGTGGAGGGTGAGTTAGGAAGCCTGTGTATGTGCACCCGCCCACGTGTCCGCACCTGGCCTCCCCACTGGCTTTGCTGCAACTTCTCTCTCTGACAGCGGGAGGCCCCGGCTCCCTTATCTACAGCTTACGTATTTATGGATCAGCCCTAGTGTGCAAGGGAAGTAGCTTTAGGATTGCTGAGCCGAGTTCCAGGGAGAAGTCAGTCCATCGACTGGGTGCAGGCCTAATATGGTCTTTGGCCTCGCAGTTTCCTTTCAAAACACTGTTTTCCAGGGAGACTTAGGTCAGCCCCCCAAAGGGGTGGGAGGCAGCTGAAGACACCGGGGCAGCTCCAGGCACAGTGTGCCCGTGCGAATCCCTCCCGCCTTTAGAGCAAGCTTCAGACAGCAGTAGGAGCCACGGCAAACGACCCCAAACCACCCGTCTGGGGGCTAAGGCCGGTGGGCGGGCCAGCTGACGGGGTCCTCTTTCACAGAGCAGACGACCACCTCGGCGTGGGGAGCCGTCTGCCCCTCAGCACGCAA
Source organism: Panthera uncia (assembly GCF_023721935.1). Lineage (NCBI taxonomy): Eukaryota > Metazoa > Chordata > Mammalia > Carnivora > Felidae > Panthera > Panthera uncia. The sequence continues at coordinate 84,749,680 of NC_064818.1, read as the reverse complement.
CAAGGAGCTGCGTCATGCGCCACGGCATAACCATTGACGCTGAGCAGTGGCCGGCGCTGGCCCTGTTTGGTTATGCCGCTGATTCCGTGGTCAGAGCTAGGACGAGGGTTCGGGCGGGCTGCTGGGCGTTCCCTTGGGACTGGGGCGGGCGGGTGTGGCACCGTTTCCGGGGCCCTGGCCTGGCTGCTTGGGGCCCCACAGGCCTCTAAGCGGCATGTGCTGGTGCCCGGGCGGCTCCGGGGCCGGCCGGCCGGACGTCTCTCCCGTCTCCGCTCCGTCCGCTCAGGACTGCTGCCTTGGGCCTGCTCCAGCATGGTGGTCTCGGGGTACTGAAACGTTGCCCGTGGTGGGGCCTTTCCCCAGAGCACGGATACACCGGGCCAGCCTTCATCGGCATAGGAGTGGACTGCCCAGGGTGGGGACCTGGGAAGCATGGCTAGCTTGGGGGCCTAAGGGGTCACTGGTTGTCAATTGTCCTAAAGGAAAACCTGTTGATTTGATTAGACCCAGTGCAGTGGAAGGAGATCCCGGTCCTCCTGTCTCAGGGGGGAAGAGAGACCAGGGTTTAGTGATTTTAAGGTGGGTGAGGACCCAAACCACCCACCCACCCGCGACTGGGACACTGGGACCCACCCGTGCAGCCACCGTGCGCGGTAACGTGACTCTAACAGGACGCTCTTGCCAGGCGGGGGACTTTACCCTTTATTACAGGGACTCCCCGGGTGGCTTTTCCACAGAAAACAACCGTGTATGTCCCCAAATTCTTCGAACCCCTGGTCTCCTGACCCTCCTTTCGCGGTGTCTGGCAGGACCCTTCCCGGTGGCAAGCAAGCCTCAAGGAACATCCCTGTCTTGCCCTGGTGAGGGAGGACCCGGCCGTCCTGCCCTCAGGCTCAGGGTGAGGCCCGCAGCCTTCGGGTGGGAACCGGCTGGGGACGCCCAGTCCGTGGCAGAACGAGCTTTGTTTGAGTGGTTTGCAGGCAAACGCTTCCTATGGCAACGGAGAGACCGCGCGCTCATGGGCCCAGCAGTTCTGGGGTTCCGCTCTGGTGGGGCTGGAATTAAACGAGTTGGCAGACCTGGCCCCTCTCCGTGCCACCCAAGGACATACTGGCTGTGGCCGGTACTTCTCGCCCCCTGGTGCCTTCGCGAGCACCCCTGAAGTTGTCTTCGTCCGGCCACGGAGGAGCCCACGTGACTCCCGGTGCGAGTGTCAGTCTGGAGACAAGCCGTACGGAAGCCATCTTGGTAGAAATGACTTTATTTAGAAATCTGTACCAGTGACATTTGGGCGACATGCAGACGATCGCGCTTAAGCTGAAAGCCCAATCACTTCCCCGTGAATAAACTGTTACGGTTGGAATGTTTATTTGCGCCAGACCCGCAGTTTCAGGCTCTGTGACACCACCTTTGTTAAATTCAAAATCTGAAAATGTAAGTGTAAGTGTTGTTTGGTAGAACATAATCCTCATATAAAAGCCAGAAAAAAACCCGAACTTGCGTGGCGGGGAGTGCCGAGTTCCTCTTATATTCCCTTTAAGCAGGACCTATGTGTCGCAAATGAATTTGTGTGGGAAACACATCTTGACATTACAAACTCCGTATTTTATCACAAGTAACTGTTTTCCCAGAAATACTAACAGCTGGTTGTTCTAAAGAATCTCCAATTCTGAGACTCTAGAGAACAGCCTTGGGTCTTGCAACGATGTGCAACCTAAGATCGGTGGCGCCTGGGACGGTGCGGGGGGGCCTGATCTCCCCGTGTGGGGGCCGTGACCACACCTTCCTGGTCCCTGTACACCTGGCCGAGGGGGTCTTCTGGCCGCTGAGCAAATGCTCAACACCAGCTGTTTGGAATCCAAGCCTCGGGGAAGAGCTTGGTTCCATCCAGGCGGCGAACGTCACCTCCTCCGCGTTCTGACGTCACCTCCCCCGCGTTCTGACGTCACCTCCCCCACGGTTCTGACGGAGCGCTAGCGAAGGCAAGCTGTGAGAGCCCGGGCGTAGGCGTGTGCAGCGCATGCTGGCTGCTGGCGGCAGATGGACCTGGGCCACAGGCCTGAGGCCCCCAGATGGGGCTGGGGGAGGCTCTCAGGGCCCCTGAGGCCTTGAGTCGGCTTTGGAGCTGCTGTTTGTATCCTGTGTGCTTTGCTAGGAAGCAGAGCCTCGAGGGCCTCACCAGGAACTGTCCTAAGGGGTGGGGGTTGGGCAGAGGCCGCGGGCACTTGGGGGGCTGCCGGTGTGGAGCCGTGAGGTGCTCCCTCACCAGCAACCAGAGGCGGGGCTGCCTGCTGGGGCAAGGGCTGCAAAACTCAGGCACCCCCACTTGGCAGGAATGGGGGTGAGCTGAGCTGGGCCCCTAAAGGGGAGGTCTGGAAGGAGGGGGTCAGGGGAAGGGGGGTGTGGGGGAGGTCTGGGGGTAGGAAGGGGGAATTTGGGTGTGGGGGGAGGTCTGGGGGTGGGGAGGGAGAATTTGGGAGGTCAGGGGGTGGGGAGAGGGAGGTCTGGGTGGAAGATGGGTATAGGTGTGAGGTGTGGCGGGGGGAAGTCTGGGATGTGGGAGGAGATCTGGGGGAGGTCTGGGTGGAAGGGAGGGGGATGTTGCGTGTGGGGGGAGGTCTGGGGGTGAGGAGGAGGAGGAGTTTGGGGGATGGTCTGGGGTTGGGGAGGGGGTATTTGCGGGTTAGTAGGCCTGGGGTGGGGAGCGGGAGGTTGGGAGACAGGGGTAGGTGTGAGGTATGGGGGAGGTCTGGGGGTGGGGAGGGGGGTTTTGTGGGGTGGGAGGAGGCCTGAGGGTAGGAGTGTGGGCCCAGGCTGGGGCTTGGGCCACTGGGAAGGAAGCCTCAGGGCCCCAGGGGAAGGTTTCGGACGCCCCTGGAGCCTATGGTTGGCATGGGGGTCAGAGGTCAGTTTGGTCCTTGGTTGCTGGGCAGACATAAGCTGGACTCAAGAAAACAATGCTCTGAGTCAGGGTGGGTGGCTGTGGGGTTTTGGGGGGGCGGGATCCCTGGAGAGTTGGCAGGGAGCGGTTTATCTCTAAGAAGTATAAATGGGTATGTGGCTCCTGGGGAGTTAACTTATTCTATTTTTGTGTTAATTTTAAAATATAGTTTTAAACTAGCAGCAATACCCCAACCTCCACCAGAGCCCCCATCCTCTCCCTCTCGGCAAGGCCCTCGAGCCTCCACCCCCCAGAGCCCCCCGGGCATGCACCCCGACGCCTCGGCTGGGCCCTGGCTCCTGCACTGGGGGTCCCCCGTCCGGGGCAGCAGACGCTGGGCTGCACGGACTTCCTGGGCCTGGACGGCAAGCGGGCGGCTCTTTTCTGCCCCAGTCCTGTCCTCGATTTGGCATTCTCATCACATCCACCGTCCCGTTACTGGAACGTGGCTTTCATTCTCCGTAACTTGTCCTGGATCTTGCGGGAGTGCTTCTCGCTGGTGATCTGGTGGAAGGAGGCCCTGTTGTCGGCCGCCAATGTGGAGATGTCGGCCCCGCTAAAGCGGGCGATTCTTTGCTTGAGGTAGGACTGCAGCTTGTGGTCGGGGGCAAACGTGTAGGGGTTCTCCTGGAACGCGTGGACCTGACTCACCACCTTGGCTATGTTCCTGTGTCGGGGAGAAGCGAACCGTTAGTTCGCACGAGGCCGCGGCTTGGGAGTTCCCGGCGTGTCACCGGAAATGTCTAACCCAAACCTCTTCTGGTATCAGCTCTGGGTGAGTTTCCGTATTGATTCTGACGGCCAAACCTCGTTTCGTTACTCAGGCCTGTTTGTCTACCCACACTCCCATCCATCCCTCTGCCCATCCGTCCACTTTTCGTCCCACAAACATTTACTGAACGTCTGTGTCGGGTCTGGTCAGTGCTGAGGGTTCCGACGTGAATAGACCCCAGTGTCAGCCATCGAGGGCCCGCAGAGGAGAAACGTGAGGTAGGGAGATGCAGGGGCCACTGGGCACATGCTCCCCTCAGCTCTGTGTTCAGGGACATCACCTGACAGCTCAAGAGCCACCACCGTGGGGGCATTTACACCCCGGGGCTTGGCTGACACTGTGGAGCGGGGCTTGCCTCCCCTCAGAGCTGCAAGTTAAACAGAGGCCACACAGCCCCGGAGGTGGGGGTGGGGGTCGTCCAGGAAAGGGGGAAGCCGTGGGCTCCAGGCACGTCTTCCCGTCGCGACTGTGGACGGAGATGGTCCAGTGTAGGGGACCAGGCTCTTGGATCCAGACGAACAATAGAGTTAAGAAGAGGCCTCATTAGGTCTCATCCCCTGTGCCTTCTGGATCGTGGCCTGCCATTCTGCTGACATGGATTAACGTGCACCGTGGTGTCTCTTAAGCACTTTTTAAGTTGGTGACCGAAAGGAGGCCTTGCACATAGCAGGTTGGAACCGCTGGGCTCCAAGGCCCCTGGGCCGTGCCTGCTGAGGCCAGCCCTCCACCCTGAGTGCAGCTGGACTGTGGTCTGACCAGCTTCCACCTGACTGTGCACGTGGCTGGTGTGGAGAAGAGATGGGAGGAGAGCAGGGTGGGTGTGAGGCTGGGGGGTGGGTTGTGTGGGGGGGGTGGGTGCAGGCCCACTGGAGAAGGGCTGGCCCGGTCCTGAGACACGCGGGGGCGTCTCGGAGGAGGCCCGGAGCTCCCAGGAGAGGTGGGCTGGAGGCCCGGCTTCTCCGGGCACGCTCGCATCCTCCGGGGCAGAAATGAGCAATGGCCCGCTTTGGCTGGGACTGCCGCGGTGGCTTTCACAAGCGGCCCCCGGTCTGTACCCCCCAGGCATGCCGAGCGCCCAGGGGTGTCGGGCAGGGGAACCACGGCCCCGCAGGAGCGGGCTGTGTAGACAGCTCTAGGGCAAGGGGCCCATGGGGCCGTGGGGAGCAAGGCCCTCACCTGAGCTTGCTCCATCTGTGGGCCCCGTTAGTCATGGTGAAGCCCCCCGTCTCCAGCTGCTGGATGTGCATGGCCAGGAGGCGCGCCGAGGGCAGAGTGGGCTGGGCCCGGAAGCGCCGTCCTTCCATAAGACACAGGCTGTCGCTCTTCAGGAAGACCTGGGGGCCCAGCCGGGGGCGTGGGCAGGGGGAGACAGGTGAGAGTCAGTCCAGGGCCCTCAGCTCAGCCAATCCCCTGCATGGGGCTGCACAGCACTGATTTACATCCAATCCAAAGCGTGCCTGGGATGACTGGACGGGGGTCGGCGGTGCGGATGTCTGAGACTGGCAGACACGGGGGACCCGGACATCCAGCAGAAAGCCGCACGCGTCCCGCTATCGTTTCCTAACCTACTCTCTGCCGGGCTCCAGAAAACAGCCAGGTGACCCAGCTGCCCAAGTGACAATAAGACCCAGGCCGGCCGGCTTCAGGGACCTGTTTCCGGTGTCAACCAAGGACACGCAGCAGCCCTCCCGCCCTGCAGGGGGCCGGGCCCCGGGGTGGGGGCCGCGGGGCCTCTGCTCCTGCTGCCGCACCTGGGGAAATGCCCACCGTTCCAGCGCTTCCTCGTTTCTGATCTCATGAGCAAGTGCCTCTGTACTTGGGGAGAAGCACCGAGGCCAGAGGGCCAGCTCAGCTCGGTCTGGTCGTCTGGGCACCTGTACCCTGGGCACTGGCCCCTCGGTCTCTGCCCAGCTGAGTGGCAGAGGCCTCACGGGGAGGCGTGCAAGACCAGGCTAGCCGGGCTGCTCCACGCACGACTCTGAGGGGGCCGTGTGGCCTGGGGGCCACGATGCAGACTCTGCCCGGTGAGCCTCGCGGAGGTGCACACGGTGCGTCCTTAGGGGAAGCCCCACGTGGACAGAAGCTGCCAGAAGCTCAGGCACAGCACCAGTACCTCCACGGCTTTCAGCTCTTCCATGACCTCTGCTATCTTTGCGGGTAGAATTCTCCAGGCCTAAAAGAAAAGCACAGTGAACCCCCGTGGCCGTGCCAGTGCCCACATGCCCGCCCCTGGCCAGCACCCCCCGGAGGTGACTCACGGGGGACTGCCTCACTGCGAGGTGCTCCAGGCCGCCCAGGATCTGCATGGCTGTCGCAAAGTTCCTTTGCTCGTAGCAAGACTTCGCGATCAGCAAAAATTTGGACAGTAAATTCACCTGCAACTGAAACCAGAAAATGACACGTTCGGTGTGTTCCGGGTTAAGACGAGCCGGTAGATAGCATCTGAGGACCCGTTAGAGTAACCCAGCACCAGGGCACACAGGACAGGAGGTCCACCACCCATGTGGGGAGGAGGCAGGTGGGCTCAGGTCTCAGAGGATGGCTGTGAGGGGCAGGAGGACGCTCATGACTCGGAAACACAAAACGAAAAGGCAAGCACCCAGTAGACACAAAGATGTGAAAAGAAGTCAGCCTCCCTTCTCCAAAGCAAAATCTCTCCCAGGACAAACCTCTGCTCTAGGAGTGAGACACACGGGGCAGGGGGCACAGCTTTAGGACCCGGAAGGGCACCCCGGAGCCGATGCATCTCGTGGCCAAGAGCAGCTTCTCATCTGCCTGGCGCGACTCCACTGCAGGAAGGGCTTCAGCGCCTGACCAGGGGTGGTGGGTCCACGGGCCCCACTGCTCCTCTGCGGGTGGCCAGTCAGCAGATTTGGCAAATTCACCAGATTTGATAGGAACACCCGGTGGGATTCTCTTTCCTAACAGCATGTGCCATTTCAGAGGCCTGAGGTCCTGGGTTCATGGACCCACAGATAGCACTTGGATTTCACACAATTCCAGAGGCTTCTAGAAGATTCTAGAGAATTCAGCTGACCCCTCATTTCAGAGCTGCCTCACCTTATAAACTGTCACCAGGGCCAGGGCCTTCCTTTAGGCGGGAACAGTTGCCTGCCTGTGGGTCCCAACCACATGCCTTTCCACTGGACTTGACCTTGTCTGCGGTGATTCTGATGCCATCGAAGGTCACACAGATGGGCCCCTGGAGCTCATCCACCACGGTGGCCTCCCAGCTGTCTGGCCTGAGTGCTTCTTAAAGAGTCTTGGAAAACATTTACTCGCTCATACTTTTTAAGTTGACGTCCCACTTTTTTCTTCATATATTTAAACAGATGCAAAATAGGGGTGCCTGGGTGGTTCCGTCAGTTGTGTCCAACTCTTGATTTCGGCTCAGATTTGTGGGATTGAGCTCGGTGCCAGACTCTGCTCTGACAACACGGAGTCTGCTTGGGATTCTCTCTCTGCCCCTTCCCTGCTTGCGTGTTCTCTCTCTCAAAAATAAGCATTTAAATAGATGTGAAATATGTAATTTCCAGCACTTTCAGATAAAACTGTTCCATCACATTTTTGTTTTTAAAAAAATGTGGTAAAAAATATGCAGTAGAAAATTTACTCTTGTAAGCACTCTTAATAGAGCTCCGCAGCGTTAGTGACACTGGGTTGTGTCACAGATCTCTAGAGCTTTCTTCTGGTAAAACTGAGGCCACAACTGTCAAACAGCTACCCCCATCTCCTGCCCCCACCTTTCTACCTGCTGTCTGTGTGGCTGGAACACCCCCAGAGATCTCCTAGAGTGGAATCACAGCATTTGTCTTTCTGGAACTGGCTTGTTCCCTGAGCATGACGTGCTCCAGGCTCAGCCACGCCAGAGCCTGTATCATGACTTTATTCCTTTTTTTTTTTTTTTAATGTTTATTTATTTTTGAGACAGAGAGAGACAGAGCATGAATGGGGGGAGGGTCAGAGAGAGAGGGAGACACAGAATCCGAAGCAGGCTCCAGGCTCTGAGCTGGCAGCACAGAGCCCGACGCGGGGCTCGAACTTGTGAACCACAAGATCATGACCTGAGCTGAAGTTGGACACTTAACCGACTGAGCCACCCAGGCACCCCGACTTTATTCCCTAGTGTGGATAGGCCACATTTTGTCTACCCACTTGTCCGTGGATGGACCTTTGGGCTGCTTCTTTCTCTTGGCTGTTGTATTCTGTCACTTGGAAAATTACCTGAAGAAGTCGAAATGCGGTTTTGCCTTCAAACCCACCATTATTCACCTAAAAAAAGTCAACAAGTTTTTCTTGAAGGTGACAAACTCCACACCGTTCCTTGTTCTTCACCTCGTACTTCCATTCCGTTTTCCCCAGAGCGTCACGTGCGTGGGATGCATGCTGTCCCCAGGGCCCCGCTGCATTCTCTGCCTCAGAATTTGAATGTTGACAGTTTTCTGTGACCACAGTTGACAAATGGAGAAGCCGGTCTTCTGGATTGTTCTGACATTACGGTAAATAACACACAACACGTGAAACAACGCATACGTCGGAACGTGACAAACACTTTTGTCGAAGGTTCGCGTGCAGTTTCCTTGGAAACACGTCCCCCGATGAGCCGCACAGGCTCTTGTCCCCGGTGGTTCCTGCATGCGGCTGAGTACTGCCCGTGTGGATGATTCTGTCTTTTGCTCGTGGGGACACAGGGCCCGTTTGCGACAACAGGAGGCGTTCTGCCCCCGTGACACCATGACCCCTACTGTCCTTCCAGGCTGGGTGCCCGGGTGTGCGCCCAGAGATCCGCTCCATCGTGCTGACCGCCGGGCCCGCAGAGGTGTCGTGCCGCCCCGTGTGGGCCTGCTGGGCAGGCACCCGCAGACTCGGGACACCGAGCTCACCTTCCCTCTCAGGCTGGGAGGGGGCCTTCGTCCCTCTTTTTGGGGACTCACATAGGGATGATCCCGGGAGGGCCGTGGAGTGGCTGTGGATTGTCCTTGGACCGGTCCTTGGAAGTCCTCGTGAGGACTAACCACACAGGCCCCTGTTTGAAGTCCTGGTTTAGGGAAGCTACGTTCCGATGTCATGATATTTGTAACGTCGTGGATTAGAACAGACCGGGTAAGCCCAGGCTCCCTGTTCCCACATCTTGGAGAAGTGAGGGCTAATAAATCTCTGAAGTGCGAAAATTCTCCCCGACGGGGGAAAATGTAGAGAACTCTGCACTTGCTAATGGGTCTTGGGTTGCCCTGTGGGTTTTGGGGTCAGGGGGACGCAGAGAAATATTAAAAAAAGAAAAGAAATTGCAGACAGGTGCTGGAATAGACCTTTCTGTGCTTTGCCATGTGATGGGGGGGTGGTGGCCCCTGTGGGCTCAGGGGCGGCTCCGGGGGCAGAACGATGGCGTCCCCCACCCCTGAGCTCCCCTGTCATGCTCAGCCCAGGGGCAGCGGTGATGGGGATCTCGCAGGAGGAGCCCTATGTTTGGGCCAGAGTTTGCCCTCAGGTTGCCGCCGCCTGCGAAGCGGTGGGAATCCGCCCACGGGAGGAGCCCTTGTGGTCCCAACCTCATTCCTCAGCATGCCAGTGTGGCAGTTCAAGTGGGCAGGACTCGGCGATGCCCCGTGCCAGGGCTGGCCTCAGGTGGCAGGAAAGCGGAGGCCTTCGGGATGCACCGGGGCCCGGGGACTCCGTCCTCCCCCAGCCCCTCGTGAGTGAGTGGGAACCCTGAGGGAGGCACCAGCTCTGAGGCAGGTGACTGTCCCTCCCGGCCAGCCTGGTGCACTGCCGGAAGCAGGTGGGTTAGTTCAGGCTGAGAGACCGGCCGTCAGGGGGAAGGCTGGCGGGGCGTAGAAGGGGCCCTAGGACGGCAAGACCTTCACCTTGACTGGACCACTGACCCGTTTTGTTTATCCCACGAACCTGCTGAGAACACGCACTGTACTGGCTGCAGGGCTGTGACAGGAACCAAGCTGGTCCCCACCCTCGAAAAGTTCAGGTTAGCGGGAAGGCCGGGAGTCACAGTTCCCAGCCCTGTGGCTGCGTATGTGAGTGTGAGAGGGAGTGGGTGTGAGAGGGAGTGTGAGTGTGTGTGAGGGAATGAGCACGTGGCTGTGAGTGTGTGAGGGGGTGTGTGAGGGAGTGCATTTGTGTAAGACTGCACGTGCACGTGTGACACTGTAGGTGTGCACAGGCACACACGTGGAAGTTGCACGGACGAGGGGCCGCCACAGCGCTCAGAGCCGGTGCGCATTTGCGGTGTTAGGGTCGGGGTGTGACAGACGGTGCCCGGCGGGCGAGCCGGGTGGTGTGCCTGATGCTGTCGACAGAGGCTGTGACACGGCTCTCACCCTTGCTCGGGCGGAGTCTGAGAACGTGAGAACGGATGACTGGGGCCCCCCGCGAGGCGCCGCGCCCTTGCGTCTACACCCTGGCCCTCCTGTGAGACGGGCACCCACCTTGGAGGTGTGGCTGGTCACGATTTCAGCGGCCACCCAGGTGCTGACATCGTCCGCACTTCTCAGAAGCTGCAGCAGGTACTTGTCCTGGACGTAGTTGGGCAGAAACAAGCTGCACGTCTTGGCGGTCGGAGGCTCGGAGGAGCTGGCCCTGGAAGAGACAGGCATGTGCATCCCGGCAAGGATGTGCGGCCGCGGCCCTGCCCGGGCCCCCGGGGCCGCAGGGGGCTCTCCGGACCCGGGTGGGGCCAGCAGGATGGGCTCTGCGGAGCGGGGAGCGTCTGGCTCCGAGGACGTTTGTGACATCGGCGTCTCCCTTTGGCCAAGAGTGTCCACGAGACACTCAGGGGAAGCCCCCAAGCCCCTGCCACCAGCCATCTGTCTGTCCCAGAGCTCTGGGGTGACGCCCCGCAGGTGCACACTCACTTGGGGATGGCCACGCTTTTGTCCATGACGCCCAGGGCCCGGGAGTTTAAGAAGTGGACGGGATGGCACTTTTGAAACAATTCCTGTCGGAGACAAGGACGCAGATGTTCAGGGCATCTTTCCCAGGGCCCTCGTGGACAAGGCAGCATCTCTGGGGGCCTCTTTGCCCAGCCGTGGTGACAGCAGGTAGGATCACTGGGTCACCATCACCACCTTCACCCGCCAAGTGACTTGGGGCCCGGGATGGCGGGACACCTGGGGGCGGGGCTCAGGGCGCCAGGAAGGAGGAGGCCCACAGGGCGCCCTCTAGCGCTCGCGAGGCGGGAGTGTCAGGGACGCCGCGGGCACTGGTGGGCAGGGGGAGGGGTGGGAGTAGGAGCAGAGTCCGGGCCTTTCCAGAGCGCAGCCCCCCCCGCCGAGTTCACTGCCCTCCGCACGTCCGCCCAGCAACTCCAGAGAGCCAGCGAGGGCCCCCCGCGTCCCTCCCCGTGGCGTCCCCGCGCCAGGAGGGCCGGCCCCGTCACCTGCTGCAGCAGCGTCAGCTGGGAGAAGAGCTGGTGGGTGCTGTACTCCGTCAGGAAGTAGGGCCCCTTCTCATTGGCCTTGGCATAGGGGCCGTAGAAGTCCTCGAAGAAGCAGGGCTTGGGCAGGGCGGACGCGATGGTGTACTGGCGCTCCTTGTGGTGGGGCAGGGCCAGCCCGTTGCCCCGGGACAGCCTCCAGGGGAAGCTCTGCAGGGCGAGGTCAGAAGGTGCTAAAGGGGCGGGAGGAGCAGCCCCGAGGGGAGGGGGTGGGGGTGGGGAGGACCAGGAGGGCTCCAGGCCCTTGCTCAGAGAGACAGCCGCAGAGCCAATCTCTCCCACCCACCGCTCTGGGACACCTGTCCTGGTCATTTCAGCAGGTCCCCCCCCTGAAGTGTGGCGCTGTCCCCATATATTATGGGCAGGTCCCTTCAGACCCGGCCCCCATCCTAGGCCATTTCCTGGCAATGATTTATTCCACTCATCAGGAACGTGAGGTCATCTGAGCACCTGGCCGGGGCCCCTGCACTGTCCTCGTCCAGGGCGAGGACGGGCAGGAAGTGCCAGCCTCACAGGGCCGTGCGTGTGTCTTTACGTGTGTCCACACGTGTGAGCGCACAAGCACGTGTGTGAATGTGTGTGTGCATGCGTGCGTGCACTGCGTTCTCTGGGCTGTGCTGCCTCTGCCCCAGGAGACCCCCCGTCCCCCCAGTCCGGGAAAGGCCCCCACCTTCCGGGAGATGCCGTCTTCCGAGAGCCTCTTACAGAGGGCGTTGAGAGGCCTGGTGTCCTCCTCTGCCTCCTTGGGGCCCTCCAGGTCTGTGCCACGTGAGGTGCCCTCGGCCCGCCGGTCAGTGCCCACCTCCAGGAGGCCCAGCAGGTGCTCTGCAGAGCCGTCCAGGGGCAGGATCTGGGCAGGAGCACAGGGTGGTCACTCGTCACCCAGACAGGGCTGGTGGCTCTCACCCCGAGTCCTGCCCACGGGCACGCGGGGGCTGCCCCGTGCCGGCTCTGGCCGCGCTCACCTTGGAAGAGAGGAAGTCCTCCAGCCTGCCCAGGAGCCCGGAGTTGCGAGTGAAGTCCACGGTGTAGCAGTCTTCCAGCCAGGCCTGCAGGAGGCAGAAGCTTCGCTTGTAGATCTTGGTGAAGGTCGAGGTGGGGTCCTGGTGAGCCCTGGAGGCAGACGGCAGAGACCTAAGCTTTACCGGGTCTGTCTGCTGCTGGGGGTCACGCACTGCCCAGCAAGGGGGCGTGAGTGGGGTCTGAACGTGGCTCTCCTTCGAGGGGTGTTTCAGCCCTATCTCGCCTGTGTCAGGGGACAGAAGAGAGAGGCCGTGGCCGCATAGCTGGGCCTCGGGCTCGGCGACTCGGGACAGGGGCCTGCTGCCTGTCCGCCAGCCTTGCCTGGCGCCAGTCCTGAGGCACCCGTCACCCCTGCAGCTCGGGCTGAGATGCCAGGGGTCTGGCACACGGTGTGAGCGCACGCCACGAGAGGCAGAGTGGGGGCCTGGCTCCACACGTGCAGGAGTATAAGGGGTACGGAGGTCTCCCCTGCGAGTCCCCGCCCCAAGGAGGGAGGTGATGGCTGATGGGCCAGGCAGGCGCAGGGAGCCTGTGGTGACGACAGGCCAGGTCAGAGAACAGGCCAGAACAAGTCCATACATCCTTCACTGACTGCAGTCCTGGGTTGCCTATGCGCTGCTGCTGAGGAGGGCTGAGGGCCTGCAGGACAGCACCCCCCTCCCCCTGTGCCCCCACCCAGGCCACCTGCCCCTGCCCCCACCCAGGCCATCCCCTCCCTGCCTCCTCCATTAGCATCGGTGGTCTCTTCTGGCCACTCTCCCCTCCTTTAAAAAAAGCTTTTTTTTTAAAATGTTTATTTATCTTAGAAAGAGAGAGACAGAGCGTGAGCAGACGAGGGGCAGAGAGACAGAGAGACGCAGAATCCCAAGCAGGCTCCAGGCTCTGAGCTGTGAGCACAGAGCTCGAACTCAAGAACTGCGAGATCAGGACCCGAGCTGGAGTCTGACACTTAACCGACTGAGCCACCTGGGTGCCCCAGCCACTCTCCCCTCCTGCTGCTCCCTCCCTTCTCTGGGCTCCTCCTCCCCTCGCACCCTCCCTCTTGCTCTGCCTTCTCCGCCCGGGCACAGCCATCATCCTGGCCAGGGTCGGCAGGGCCCCCCTTGCCCTTCACAGCCATTGACAAGGCGCCACGGGGTCCACCGTGCGTCTGTGTGGCGCCTCGTGGGCCGGGCCGTACCTGGACAGGGTGCTGTTGATGCGGTCCAGCAGGAAGTGCAGGAAGTCGTGGGGGGTGCAGAAGTAGCGGAAGGTGTACAGGAACTGCTGCACGTAGCCCTCCAGGAAGGCGTCGCTGGGGCGGAGAGGAGGTGCTCAGAACACTGGCAAGGCCAAGGCTCGGCCCCGCCCGCCCGCCTCCTAGCTCCATCTGTCCCCCACCCCGGGCCGGGCAGGCATCTCCTCCCAGGAGACCTTACCTGTGCTTCAGGTAAGCGGGGAGGGAGGGCCCGGCTCCCCACAGCCCCCGTTAGCAGTTCTGAGGTAGATGTGAGAGAGAGAGCATGTGAATGTGCGTGAGCGAGAAGGCGTGTGCGTTCCGCGTGTGTGAGCACGTAGATATGCGCGGCCCTTGCCAGGAGAAGCACTTGGAGAAGTAAAAGGTGTGTGCGGGTATTGGTAACGTTAGGGACTCCCAACCATTTCTGGCGGGAGGACCTTCTTTAACATCGAGTTTTAAGGCACCCTCGCTATCCGCTTCTAGAACCTGTTTGGGGGGACTCGTGTGCGCAGGCAGTGACGCCCGCCCCCAAACTGGAAGTCACTACATTAGAAAGGAGAGCTGCTCGTTGTGCCCCAAAGTTCTCAGTTTCTTCAGGGCAAAACCAGGTAGGTGAGGGAATGAGCGTCCCCTGCTCGCAGGGGTGCCCCAGGGAACCCCAGGGCGGGCGATACCATGCAGGTCAGTGACTGAGTCCCAGAAAGAAAGGTGCAGGGGTCCTGGCAAGGCTCCTGGAAGGGGCTTCGGGGTGGAGGCCTGGTGTCTGGAGGGTGAGGGAGCCTAGCCACCTGGTCACCCTGGGGCTCCTGGGAGATGGGGCTGCTGCGGCCAGGGTCAGGTCCAGCCTGCCCCACGAAGGGGGTGCCTACGGGGTCTGAGCAAGAGCTCTCCCCTTGTTGGAGGTGCTGTGCACGCACATACACAGCACACCGCGTAATACCCCTCAACACACACACTCACACCCCCCCAAGCACACACACACCCCACACACACATGCACACGTGCACATCTCCTGTATTTGCACGGCCAGCCCTCATCGGGCGCGTGGTCAGGGCTGGTCGGAGGACCCCCGCCAGGGGAAGTCTCCCAGCACAGTCGAGTACAGCCCACCTCGGGAGAACACGGGAAGAGGCTGCCACCCCGGGAGGCCCAGGACGCCTCTGCTCTCAGGGTACTTCCCTCGTCCCCTGACAGCCCCCAGTGTCCCCTGCTGACACCTGACTATCAGTTCTGGGACCACCACAGCCTTCAGCTCAAAGAGGGCCCCGGGGGCCCCCAAGTGTGTCACGGGCCCCCCAAAGCCAGAACCGGGGGAGGCCTCCACCATTGTCTGGGAAGGTAGTCTGTACCCAGCCCTGACCTGCTGGCCCCCGTGGCGTGGGCCGGGCCATCGGGTCAAGGGAACCTGCCAGGAGGCCCTGGGCCTGTACCAGGGGGACACGTGGCTGTGCCGATGGACAGGGCGGGCACAAGGGTGGAGGGGCCAGGGGGCGGCCTGGGGATCCCTGCGAGCCTGGGTGTGAGTGGACAGGTCCTCCATGCTGCGGGGTGAACGCGCCCCTGTGCGCGGATCAGTCAGAGTGTCTGAGGCACCAGTGCAGGGCTCTGCCGAGAGGCGGTAGCTGCAGAAATAGTTCAATGAGTGGCTGAGACCAACGGCACTGGCGGTCCCTGGGGAGCCACACGATTAATTAAGGGGTGTTTTGACCCGGCAAAGCGGATGGAATCCAGGCAGGTCTCTGAGGCTCCCGTGTGTGTTTAAATTCAGAAGTCCCCTGGGCTGTTCACTGTGCATCCCACATCCCCTGTCTCTCTTCCAAGGCACCTGCCCCGGCACAGCTGAGACCCAGACGCCCAGGTCTACAGGTGCACGTCCAGCCAAGAGCCTGGCAAAGGAGGCAAGCGGCCGCTGACACGAGGCAGCTTAAAGTTCTGATTCAAAATTTTCTAAATTAAAAGAAGCGCCAACCCATCTCCGATGAGGCAAAGACTTTGCTCACCTCATTCGCCCTCCGGGGGCCTGTTTCTTTGTTTCCATCTCCCTCCTGCTTTCAAAAGGCACGCAGGGGCCCAGGGGAGCCCACAGTCCCCCCCACCCCCCCAGGGGCCGGGGGCTGCACCTGGAGTAGAGGTAGGCCATGAGCCCCAGGGGCGTGCCGGCCTGCAGGACGCGGGCCTTCCTCTGCCTGCCGCCGCGCGGGTGCTTGCTGACGTTGTAGAAGATGAGGGACGAGGACTCGTCCAGGGGGCTGAAATCCAGCGTGTCGCAGTGGGCCGCCGAGATGTTCACGATCACCGGCAGGGCGCAGGGCTCCAGGCCCCACCGCTCGGCGTACATGACCTGTGTGTGGGGTGGGGAGCTAGCTGCCTCTGGTTGACCTGCTGCCACCGGGGGCTTGCAGGACACGGGTGCTGAGTCACTCTGCATGGCTGTGGCTTCTCAAAAATCGCGGCACGTTTTCATGATTTTTTTTTTCCAGGGACTGATTTCCCGGGTATCCATCCACAAGAGCATGAAGGCCTCTTGAGGGAAGGGGAAAGATGGGAGGGGCAGGGATGGGAGGGGGCAGATAGGGGAGGGGCAGGGATGGGAGGGGCAGAGATGGGGGGGGAGATGGGAGGCGGCAGGGATGGGAAGGGCAGGGGTGGGAGGGGCAGAGGTGGGGGAGAGATGGGAGGGGGCAGGGGTGGGAGGGGGCAGATGTGGGAGGGACAGGGATGGGAGGGGCAGGGGTGGGAGGGGCAGAGACGCAGGGGGACTTGCCTGAAGATACTTCTTGACCAGTCCAAGGAACTGCACCTTGCACTTCATTTCTTCCAGCTGCCCTTTCAGTTTGGACAACATGGTCTTCACCTCGGAACCTGGGGGCAGGAAGAGGTGGCACAAAGTGGTCCCCTGAGCTCCCGGGGGGTGGCCCCCTTTGTCCAACTCTGTGCTCCGGCATGTGGACACGCAACACTACCTTTGTTTCGCTTCTCTTTCTGTAAGAGCTTCTGGTAGAACTTCAGAGTCTTCCGGTAGTTTCTTTTCTCTATCATGAGCTGCTGCTCCAGCTCCTAGTGAGGAAAGAGCCCGTGAGCCCAGGCGACCGCCCTCCTCCCTCTGCAGGAGGTGCTGGCGGCCCAGGCTCCACTCACAACAGGCTTTCCGTCTGTTGTCTCGAAAGCAACTGCTCAGCAAGGCCTACACAAGATGCACACACGGAAAACACGTTAGCATGCAGGGACACACACGTGAATCATGTGGAAGTTCTTGGGAGGAAAGCTGTCAAACAGCCACAGAAGGACTATCTGTGCCCGCGAGCTGGGTTGTGAGGCCTTGTGCTCTGATGCAAGGACACTAGGAAATGTGAAGGGAAACCGCGCTGAAACAGCGGGGGGAGGCCAGCAAGGGAGTTCTCAGCCCACCGCCCGGTGAAGTAAAGACCCAGCAGGGACCTTGCAGGTGGACACACTTCAGCACCCCGCAGGAGGAAGGAAGGTTTCCTCCTGTCCTGGCAACAGCCCAGCCAGTGAGAGGTAGTCATGGCCCAGCCAATGAGAAACTGCCAGAGCCCAACCAAGGCGGGACTGCCATAACCCAGCCAATGAGGGGCTGCCACAGCCCAGCCAATGAGAGACAGGGATTCCACTGAGCCACTTAAGAAGATTACAGACCGCCAGGTCCCCAGCAGCCCCCAGGATCCCCGCAGAGGAGGGGGTTGGTGGACAGGGTCCACAGCTTGGGCCTCGCCCTATCCCTTTGCCACCCAGGCCCTGCCTCCTGGCCTTGGCTCCACCCCTGACACCTGCCCTGGCCCACGGAGGGTCTGTCCTTCTGGAGCGTTCTCCAGATACTACTTCCGGCCGGTTGGGAGGGGGCCTGGCGCATGCCTACCGCGTTCCTGGTCCTGGGAGGGGCCGGGGGGGGGGCACTTGCGGCCCGGGGAGGTCCCTGCAGGCCCCCCATGCGACCCCGCACCTCGGCCCCGCTGCCCGGGGGACCCCAGCACGGAGTCCCTGCCACAGACTCGGGGCGACTGGCCCCAGTTCCTGCCGCAGCCCCTCGGCCACCCTGCGTGGGGACAGTGGCCTGGACGTGTGGACGCTGCCGCCTGCGGACCGTCCAGAGGGCCGCGGTGCCAGCGGAAGTTCCGCTGGGTCACGTGTCACTGCCCACCAGGGAGCCCAGCGACAGAGGTCTCCACTCCCTCCAGGAGAATTTGCATCTTCAGGGAGAGGAGGCGCATCCTCCTGGGAGGGTCCACAAGGGTGCTCGCTCGGAGGGGCAGTATCCCCCTGGCTCTGTCCTCCAGGGCAGACAGTCTGGGTTCTTCTCTTACACAGAGGGGGCAGGAAAGAACGCAGGGCAGGCCCGCTCAGGGCAGGGAATGTTGGAAAGGACCAGAATCCAGATGTGGCCCCTCCCTTCAAGGAGGGAGCTGACAGATACAGCCTGGCCCACTGCCCCCACCTGGCCAAGCCCAGGGCTGAGGAGGGATGTGACCGTGGAGCAGTGAGGGGTCCGGAAGCCAGGCAGGTCCCTGGGAGCCGGCCTTGAGCGTGGGTCTCCAGCTGGGGCTGTGGGGTGACTTTTCCTGTGGGTGGGCACAGTGAGGGACCAGACTGGGGCCGGGGACCAGCGAAAGGTAGGTGTTGGCTCAGGGAGGTCTCAGACTCCCTGGGAAATAACTTCCTGTTAACAGCTTCAAGGTGGCCCCAGGGCCCTGAAGCGGCCACACTGACAAGAACCTTAATCTGAAAGTCAAATACACTGTGGTCTTCACTTGGGGACATCTAATCACCTCAAACCCAAACAAGCTTTCCCCTGATCTTATCTAGCCACAACTATGGACTTTGCTTTATTGGTAGCATTTATTTCTGTATGATTTTGTAAAATAAAAAATGCAGGTGATATTTTAATTTAAATATTTGAATCCCTTCTCTCTGGTGGTTTTACTGAAAGGAGGTTCACGTGGCTGTCTTCTTCACGCTGCTATGTTAACAACGGGGTGGCAACAGCCACAGCAGATGGTAGGAGCCTCTAGGCCCAGGGCAGCTGGGGGGCAGGGGCCGTGCCTGGTGTTGGGGAGTATGGTGCAAACACAACCACATGGCCCTGCCACATCTCAGTTGGTCAATCAGATCCCCCATGGCCTCTGAGTGCAAGCTGCCGAGGGCAGGGGAGGAGTCACGCATGGGGAGGAGGTCGATTTAGACCTCGAGGGGAGACCCTCAAGGGCAGGGGAGGAAGCCTGCCGAGGGCATCTCGAGCTGCCCCAAAGCTGCCGATGCACCGTTTGGCTGGGCCTGTGTTTGAGCAGAGCGTGGGATTTGACACCACGTGGTCCCGGGTCCAAATCTTCCTCCCCTACTTGACAGCTGGAGGCCCTGGTCACCAGCTGCCAGGGTGCGGAGGAGAACGGGCCCCCAGGGTACATGGGGGCAGGACTGAAGTGCGCCTCGACGTGGGAGCCACTGGCCGTGTGTGGCAGCTCTTCTATTTAAGTGGTGCGAAAATGTCAATTCCTCGGTCACGTGGGCCACACCTCAAGGGCTCAGTTAGCCACACATGGCTGGTGGCTGCCCTGATGGATGGTGCAGATCTGGAACATTTCATCATTGACGGCAGTCCCGTCAGATGGCACAAATCTCCACACAGCGGCAGATGCAGGTGGCCCCGCAGAGCTGTGTTCGCGGAGGACTCCTCCTCTGCCTTCTGGGTGTAGGGACCTGAGTGTCTCTGCCCTCCATGCATGCTTCTCTGTGACCTTGGCTTTCTGATGATGCAGTGGCCCCTGCCGGAGAGGGGAAGGATGGCCTGGGCCCCGTGTTCCAGGACTCCCCCCCCTTTTGCGTGGCTCAGAACAGCCATGGGGAGAGCACCCTCTGAGGCCACCCTGCATGAGGCCCTGTCCAGCCCTGTCGCCCCCTTGCACACTTGTCCAGATGCTGATAAGACCCCTTCTCCTGGAGCGGGTTTGTGGGCACTGGGGCCGATGGGTCACACACCTGCCAGAACGGGGTTCACGCGGTCTCGTCCCAGGTGAGCGTCTCGGCAACCTCAGGTTTTAAGGTTGGGTGTGAAGTTTGTCAGTAACACCTCTCACGCTACTGAACTACAGACTGGTTCTTTGGAAAGGACCATTTTGACTGATTTTAAACTAAATCTATGTGAATTAAAATTCACACAGAACGGATGATGGAGAAGAAACATGGGAGCCGGGCAGCACGGCCATGGCCACACTTGGCAGAAGCAGAAGGCGTCCTGGACCACGGGCTGAGCCGGACTGGCTGCGTCTAAATAAAACACCCAGGATCATTCGAGGTTAGGCGTTTCCCCTGGCCGAACCCAAGTGAGGGTTTTTTTCATCACACACCATGGCCTTTGATTTACACAGGCCTGAAAGCTGGCCAGTGCTGGGGAGGAGACAAAACCACAGTCGGAAGGACGCTGGAAAACCCAGAACTTGTAGGCAAAGAGAGAAAAGAGGGATTGAAAGAGCGGACCTACGCCGGCTGACTCCATCTTGTTCTGTGTCCTTCACCTTGAGTGACTATGTCCCCGACATGGCCCCTTTCTGGGAAGATCGCAGAAACCTCAGACCACGCCTCCTCCCCTTGAGTAACCTCCCGTTCACCCGTTCAAATTTCCCGATCAAAACACGCCCGGCGACCTGCGTAACAGGACTCCGACCCTTCCCCAGCCAATCAGCTGAGGCCACGGCCATTACCTCACCAACTGCCCCTAGACCCCTACAAAACCTTTGTGCTTTTGAAATTCGCTCTCTCTCCCCGGCATCTCACCCCTGCCTCAGTGCAGGTAGGGGATGGAGCTCGAGCTAGCTCGAATAAAGGCTCTTTGCTTTTGCATCGGACTCGGCTCCCTGGTCTTTGGGGATCACGAATTCTGGGCATAACAGGATGAACCGAGATCAGCACCATTCACCTCAGCACTGAAAGCAAAGCCCGTTTTAACAGCAGGCCAAGGGCAACAGAGGACCTCCGCGCTCCGTGTGCCGCCTCAGAGATGCTGTGGCCACGCGGAAGGCGGGCTCCCAGCCCCCACTCGCGGCACGTGCTGGGGCGCCAGTCGGCACGCACTGGGTGTGCAGGTGCTGCTGTGCGGTCAGGGACGGACGGAGGGAACATGATGCCCTCTGGTTGACCCCCCACCCCAACGCCTGACCTGTTGCACACTCGCTCTGTTTGGGCAGCAAATGTGGAAGTGTGTCTAATGGTTGTTTTATACCCTTCGAGTTTGTCTGGGGCTCCTGTTTTGAAACAGACATGGTGGTTCTCAGAGAGAAACGTGAAACTGGCGGCCTGATCCAGCCCACCCAGGATGCAGACAAGGGCACGGGAAACTCACCTGGCGGCATTCGGGTTCCAGCAGAGACGCCTTCCCGGGCGAGCAGGAACAGAAGGGAAAACACGTCACTCCACAGCTTCCCTCAAACTGCCTGCTTCCTGCAGACCGTCCCCCGTGGGAGCCGCCCGCCGAGGGTCGCGGGACCGGGCCCCACTCTCAGTGGTGTCAGGCCCGGGGAGCCTCGTCCCAACCACGGGGTCATGGTCCGGATAAGAATGGACGCGGGTGCCAGCAGCCTTCTGGGCTGAGCACGTCTCCGAGCCCACTTTCAAGAACAGTCTGCGCATGGTGCATGGGTCACCCACGCTCGCCAGTGGGTGCATCTCCCTGCAGGGGGCCACCACCCCGAAGACAACACAGAATTGAGGACAGGGCCCCGTCAGCCTGGGCCAGGCACTCGCACAGGTGAGAGCCACCCTCTGTGGCTCTGAACTCAAGGGGCTGGAAACAGGGCAGCCGGTCCATAGCCGCCCAGCAGACGTGACCTGTGATGTCAGAGGACATGACTTGTGACCGCAGAAGGTGACCTCCGACACAGGCGGCACAGCTGGACTTCTCATCCCCCCGTCCCCACAGCTGTCGGGGGAGTCGGTGTGGGCACCGAGAGCCGCCCTGGCTGCCACCCTTGTCCCCCAGGTCAGTGGGGCTCCTGGGTCGCGGTCCCGCTGTGGCCAGGGTGGTGGGATGGTGGTGGGTTGGGCTTGAGGGGCGGGCGAAGGGGGCTCCCCAGGGATGCTGCCCGTGTCTTCTCTGTCACTCAGAGCTTCACCTACGGTGACATCTGCAGGTGTCAGTTCAGGTCCCCGGGACCGATGGTCGTCGCTCCCCTTTTTTTCTCAACTAATTTTAAAATTTTTATTTAGAAATTTTTTTGTGACAAAATAAACATAACATAAAATTTACCATTTTAACAAATTTTCATCGAGCTGTTCCGTGGCATCCAGTGTGCTCACCCCCCCATCCCCAGGACTGTCCCATCCTGGAAGGTCTGTCCCCCATCGGACATCGGATCCCCATCCCCTCCCCCGTCCCTGGCAACCACTGTCCTCTCTCTGTGGCTGTGAACGTGATGGCTCCGGGGACCTTGCGAGGGTGGAGTCACACCGGGCCTGTCCTTTTGCCTCTGGCTTCTGTCACTGGGCATCATGCCCTTGGGGCTCCTCCACGCGTGACGGGTGTCTCCCTCCCGTGAGGCTGGGGGACGTCCCACTGTGCGCAGATCGTACATCTTCTTTATCCACTCGTCTGCTGATGGACACTTGGGCGGCTCACACCTGCTGGCTCCTGGGAACACCGAGCGAACGCGTCCCCTCGAGACCCCGCCTCCGGCTGTTCCGGGCGCACAGACGTGGGGCTGCCGACCCACTGATAATTCTGTGCTTAGGTTTTGGAGGCATCTCCAGCGTTTTCCGCGGCGGCGGCGTCATTTCGCGTTCCCGCCAGCCGTGTGCAAGGGTTCCAGCTTCTCCTCGTCTTCCCAACACGTGTTCCTTTCTTTCTTTTCCAAATTCCGGTACGGGCCACCCTACTGTGCGTGAGGTGGCGCCTCGCCGTGGTTTCGATTCGCTTTTCCCTCACGACTCACGACGCTGAGCAACGTTTTCGTGAGTTTGGCTGTTTGTGTGTTTTCTTCGGAGCGATGTCGGTGCAAGTCTGTCGTCCGTTGTTCGGTGCTTGCGGAGTCCTCTGTGTTCCCCACATACTCTGGAGCCTGAGCCTTTCTCAGACGTGGGATTTGTAACTTTTCCCCACTCTGTTGGTGGCGTCCTCTGATGCGCAGGTTTTCATCTTGATCAAGCCAGTGAATCTATTTTTACTTCTGTTGCCTGTGATCTTGGTGTCGTGTCCAAGAAATCATTTCCAAATCCAGTGTCACCAAGCTCCTCCCCTGTGTTCCTCCTTGGGTTTTAGCTCTTGTGCTTCGGTCTCCGACGTTCTGGCTAATTTTCGAAAGTGCTGTATGGTCCGGGCCCGACCGCTCCTTTGTGCAGCCGGACACCTGTCTTCCCAGCGCCATTCGCCGTGCGGACTGCCCTCTGCCCTCTGCCCGCCGGCCGGGCCTGGCGGCCTGTCAGCACTCGCGTCGGCGGGGACTTGTTTCGGGCTCTCCATCCTGCCCCACGGGCCTGTGCGTCTGTTCCGTGCCGAGACCACACGGTGGGGACGGTGGCAGCTTTGTGACAAGTTCTGAAACCAGAGGTGCGGATCCTGCACTTTCGGTCTTCTTTGTCGCGATCGTTTTGGCTGTTTGAGCTTCCTTGAGATCCCACGTGAACTTAAGGGTGGGTTTTCTATTTCTTCCAGAAGCACCGTCGGGTCACTGCTCTCCTTTCGGGTCAGCCACCTGTCTCAGTGCGGACGTGTGGGTACGCGCCACTTCGAGTCAGAAAACAGACCCGCGTGGTTCCTTTAGTTTCCACGCGGAAACTCAGACTGCTGCCGCTCCGGGCGCCGGAGCCCTGTAGCTGCTTCCTCGGACTTTGGACGTCTCCCGTCTTGTTTCGTCATCTCCTTACTTTCTGGCACGAGATGCCCCAGCTCATCTTCACGCGTCCCGGGGTCGGCGACTTCTCCCCGGAGCCCCGGTCCCTTTGACTGGAGGACAGTGTGCTCGCTGCTGCTTCTGGGCCCTATCGGCAACACAGCTGGGAAGTGTGCGCGCGTGAGTGTTCCGTGAAGCGTGTTTGTTCCTCACCGCCTCCCAGCGCTCACGGTCTGTGGGTTCTTCTCAGGGGGACGAGCATTGGGACGCTCAGGATCCTGTGTCAGGGGAAGCTGTTCCACTCTTGGTGACGAGGCCCACACTCGTCTTGGGGTGTCGTGAGCCGTGACCCCGTCGCTGGTGCCCGCTCTGTTCTCTCACCACCTGTGCAAGCCCCGTACCCTCCGTTTCCCATGACCGGGAGTCTGATGTGGCCCACAGTCGTGCTGGCACCTTCCGCCACGTGTAGTCTGTTCACTTTCTATTTCTGGGAAAGGCCCCCGCGGGTGCAGAGCCAGGGCTGCCGGGGCGACAACATCCAGCAGCTCCAAGCGCAAATACACGTTACAGAAAAGGAAGTGCGAGCCAGGTCTGCAGGCCCCCCAGTGGAAGGAAGGGGACCGTCGGGCCTGGGAGCTGTCCTCTCTGCCCGCGGCACTGGACTCCAACGCAGTGGCGTGGAGCTTCCTTGTGGTCCCAGAGGAGGGCGCCCTACATGGGGGCCACCCTGCGCACCGGGTCCCCACAGGAGGCCCCCAGCGCACGAGGCTAGGCCTCCGAGTCTGTTGCCTGAGGCGGCACATGCAGGGCCTGCGGCACGACGCCGGGAGGAGCGGCACGGCTCCACGGGGCACGGCCGCCGTCCACACGTGCGTCAGGACCAGGCAGGGCCCGTCCTCTGTCTAGCGCAGGGCTGAGCAGTGCAGCCAAGTTGAGGCAGTGGCCGGAGGCCAGCAAGGCGAAAACACCTGGGAAAGGTTCAGATGGTGCTGTGAGGGC
The DNA here is from genome assembly GCF_023721935.1 of Panthera uncia. Classification (NCBI taxonomy): domain Eukaryota; kingdom Metazoa; phylum Chordata; class Mammalia; order Carnivora; family Felidae; genus Panthera; species Panthera uncia. Next base: position 84,725,446 of record NC_064818.1, on the reverse strand, counting down.
CGGGGCGACGCAACGTTTCTGGGGCTTGTGCTTGGAGGCCAGAGGAGGTGAGTCAAGCAGGGGCGGGTAGAGGCGCCAGGGCAGGATGCTTGAGCGCTGACGGTTCCTTCCCGTCTGCTCTGCTGGGGGGGGTGGGGGGTCGCACCTCGTGCGCCTCCGTGGGAGCCCCTGGTCCCGGGGGGAGGCTACAGCCCAGGTCAGAGCGGCTGGTTATGGGGAACCTCGGGTCCAGATCTCTGGGGCTCTGCCCTCACCTAAGGACTGGCCTGGCCTGACCACTCTCAGGTTTGTGCCCTCCTGTCACCCTGCTGGCCCGGGAGGAGCCTGGGCTGCCATGACCAGGATGGCGCGGGGGGAGGGGTGGGCTGCTCGCAAGGGAAGCTCAGGCCGGGCCAGATGGAGCTCGGGGCCCAGGCTGAATGGACTGCCATGGGCAAGGCGCCTACGGCACTTTTCTCATCACGGTGGGCGCGCTGCCCAAGGGGCAGGAGGCTGCCTGGGGGGAGGGAGCTGCACCTGCCTGGCCCACCAGAGACGCGGCCTGAACCCAACTGTGGTCGCCCTCACGAGGTCCTCTCCCGCCACATGTGGCCCACTTGCCCAGCTCACAAAGAGACAGAAGCCATTTCCTACCCCAGATGTGGAGGGGGTGCCCAGACCAGCGGGGGCCACTGGTGGCGGGGGGGGGGGGGCCATGGAATGGGGCACGGGGAGGGGCTCTGTGCACACCATGCCCCACTGCCTGCCGCCACGCGGGACTTGCACCCCCTCCCCCAGCACCGGGCAGCGGCCCAGGACTCACCGGGCTCTGGGCGTCGGCATCCATGGCCCCACCGGCTTTCTGCCTTGCCAACTCCCGCACGTAGCTGTAGACGTCGGCGCCGAAGCAGTCGGCCTCGTAGAAGGCACTGCACCAGCCGGGGCTGCAGCTCTGGAGGTCTGCCGGGCCGGGGTTCACGGCCAGGCCGCCGTCCTTGGGCCGGGGCAGCCGGGCCACTGCCTCGGGGCCCCCACCCTGCTGCCCGTGCTCTCCGGCCTCCGGCTGCTGTTCCCGCTCGGCTTTGACCGACTTCTGAGGCCGGAATCCCACCTCAAAGTTACCCCGTGAGAGCTCGTCTGCGTCCACGTCGGACAGCGGCGGGGGCGGGCAGGGGGCTCGGCTGACGCGAGCGGTGGCCGGTTTCTCCTTCCCTGCACAGGAGAGGACGGCCACCCTCGAAAATGCAGCTCGAGTGGCAGGGTCCATCACCAGCTCTTTACAGAGAAGCTGATTGCGCTCAGACGAGCCCCTCGAGACGGCAGGGTGCCCCCCTGAAGAGGGTTCTGAGGGTTCAGGGCAGGGGTCCTGCCTCCCAGGAGGATCCCTCAGATCCCCTCCCAACACGGGCTGTCCCGGGGTGGGGGAGGAGACCCCTGGGTCGTGAGCTGCTTGTGTGTAGATGAGGAGAACCAGAATGGACGGAGGGCCAGCAGGGCGCTGGGGGCCCGGTGGGCGCCCTCACTTTGCTCTCAAACTTCCTGGAGTGCGCACGCGGTAGAAGGGTGGGGTGAGGTGCCTGTGCTCGCCACCTGCTCCGATGGCCGTGACACGTGTGATCACAGTCACGCAGCCTGACTCCTATAGCCATGCCCCACTCCCACGGGATCCGTGAAATTACACAGATTTCCGGCATCCTGCAGCCTGTGCTAACAATCCAGGAAAATAACCCTCAGACTCTTTAACTGGCACATGTTTCCAGGAAAGAAGCAAAGATTTGTCCCATCACCAGGCTGCTGGCCAGCGACTCCAGGAAGCAGAATGTGACCCCCCGGCCCCCAGTGCACTGGGCTCCTGCGTGCCACCCACCTGCGGGCGTGGGAGAGCCCCCTCTTCCTGGCACAAGGTCCCCAGCTGGCGAGCCCTGCTCTGGGTGCCTTTGAGAGGACACTGGGGTACCCCGGGGCAAAGGGAAGCCCCTCCTGGAATTACCCAGCCACACCAAGAGAGTCAACGTGGACCCCGCCATGGAGAGTTTTTGCCCCAATGGAGCCCATGTCTTACCCGCTCCGTGCAACGACGGCCTTTTGCTGGACAGTGAGCAGCCACTTGGAGCGCTAGTCCCGTCACCCTGGGGCTGTGACACGGCCTCCTCTGAAGCGCTGCCATCAGAGGGAAGGATGCTTCAGACGCCCCTGTGGCCTGGCCCGTCGGCCCCCCACGATGCCACAGCTTCCCTGCACTGCCTTCCAGCAGGAGTCTCTGGGCGGATGTGCAGAAGCCCCCAGAGCTCACCCCACGTAAACACGCCTGGGCTGCGGTGGGGGCCCACCGGTGACCTGGCCCTCCCCCCCCCCCCCCCCCCCCCCCCCGCCCAACACGCACCACTTAGCAGAGGCCCCACCCAGCTTCCCGAGGACACCCTGACTGCGGGCCACAGGCTGTCACAGAGCACCCTCCTTCCAGGACAATTAAGGGGCCCAAATAATTGGCACAGGGCTTTCTGGAGGTCAGTGCTGTGAGAATGCGGGGCGTTGGCTGCCTGTGGGCCTGTGAGTGTTGGGACCCGGGGCGGGGCAGGCACCGGTTCCGGGTGTTCAGCAGTGTTGACCTGTCTGCACGGGGCGGGCAGTGAACACCGCAGGGCGGTCTCGCGGCTCCCACTGCCTGGTGCAGTCACGGGGACAGGGGCGGGGAGGGCTGTAGGTGTGCCTGGGGCTCAGCGACTGGTTGTCAGGGCATCGGGCCTCTCCAGGCACCCCCCACATCGCTGTGGACAGTCCTCCAGGAGGGGATGGGCCGGCCCCGGCAGAAGAGCAGCAGGGCAGTCTCTGAAGGGGCAGGGGGTGGGGGGACAGCACAGGGAGGGTCCCCATCCACCTGCTGTCACCCAGCGCTGACCCATTCCCTGGGGGGCGTCCTCCCCTCCGGGCCCCGGGTCACTCTGCCTCCTCGGGCCGGTACCTGAGCAGGGGCTGTGCCTCCCACACTCTCTCTCCCTGCCCACAGGAGCCCGGTGCCCGCAGGGTGGGCTGCAGGCCTGGCAAGGGGGACCCTGGTGGACAGCCGAGTCTGGGGAGGGTGGGGCGCTGGAGCCCAGGGGGGTGGGAGGGGGCGCAGGGAAGGCAGCCCGGGGCCTAGAGGAGGCGGAACAAGGCCCCAGGGTGGGGGACTCACTTCTCCGGGGCCGATGCCCTCCCGTTCACCACGTGGAAGAGATTGTGCAGCAACTGTTCCCCCCAGTACAGGTCACAGAACTTCTCCGAAATGGCCCCACAGAACGTGGCGTAGGTGAGGTCTTTCAGGGCGTAAATGTATTCCCCTGGGTTTGCAAAATGACAGCGGCCAGTTACCACGTGGGAGAGCACCTTCCGTGCTCCCCGCTCTCCAGGGCGGAAGGAGCTGGCAGGGGGCCGGGCGGGGGCGCCAGGGCTCTAAGTCCCTCTTCCTGCCTAAGACTCTGCTGCCGGCCGAATCCTGGGGGGCTCAGCTCTGCCCCCTGAGCTCTTGGTGCAGATGGATGAGTGGGGGGCCCCCTCTTTGTGACGACCCCAGTTCCCCCTTCACACGGGCCCCCTACAGTGTGCTGCGTCCCCCCATGGCCTCTCCCTGGTCCTGGGGCTGCTCCGGGGAGCCCTGTGGTCCCCCCCGTGATACCCATGATCAGAGCCTCCAGCCCGTTGTCCAAGTAGCCGTCAAAGGCAAACTCCTCTTGGATGAGGCGCATGGCCTCCTGCAGCGACGGACAGGCCGTCCTCTTCGGGAGGGGTGAGGCGTCCACACTGGGCGGACAGAGCTTGCGGTCTGCTGGCAGGGGCTGCTCGCGGTGACTGTCTGGGGCCTGGTCATCCTGCTCTGGGACCGAGGTGCCCTTGGGGCTGTCTGGACTCGCCTTGGCCAGGGAGGGGTCCCTCGGGGCTGACGGGGGACCCCCCGGCTCCTGGTCTGGGCCCTCAGTGGCCTTGCTCCTGGGCGGCTTGGCTGGGTGACCCAGGTCATGGCGGGCTGCACTGGACCCTGGGGGCCGAGGCCTGAGGCCCTCGGAAGAGGCTCCAGGCAGGGCTACCGGGTCTGGCCCTTGCTCCGTGGGGGGCACCTGTGCCTTCAGGGGTGGGACAGCCGTAGAGGATGCGGGCATCGCTGGTGAAGCCTCCTCCGGCGGGCTGGCCGGGGCAGGGGGAGGGGTGCAGGGGTTCCCCTGGCCCGTGTCTCTCGGCACGGACTCTCTGAGAGGCTCTGGGGCTGCTCCCTGTGGTCCGGCACCCGGTACCAGCTGGTCAGGAATCTTCTGGCTGGGGGCTGCTCCATGGGTCTCGGGAGCCTGCTTCGCAGTGCCCTCCCGGTCCCTGAGAGCACAGAGAGAAGGAGAGAGTGCTGAGGAGGGGCTCGGGGACCCCGCCAGCTCCGGGGTGGGGCTGCTCACCTGGCGTCACCTGCATCTGGTGCCAGTACAATGGGCTTGAAGTGTGTGGCTGCCGAGGTGAAGGCGGCCGGCAGGGAGGCGGCCGCTTCGCAGCAGGAGGGTTGAGTGGGCACGGGCCCCTGCACTGCCACCAGCCTGGTGTCTCCGCCGACCTGAACAAAGCCTGGGGACAGACTGCGCGTGAGTGCGGGCCCCGACATGCCCTGGAGCAGCTCCCACCTCTGCCATAAGGTGCGCTGGCTCCTCCCCGCCCCCGCGGGTGCTGCACGCCTCCCCCCGTGGGGCTCCAAGGGGACTTTGACAGGCCTGAGGCGGCCGGGGCCAAGGGTGGCAGAGCTGGGAGCCACGGAGAAGGCCACGGATGGGAGGAGGGGCTCTTCTTTGTGCTGCAGGATGGGGGTTACCACCCGGCATGACAGCCAGGCTGGGGGGAAGACGGGGCAGGACAGGAGCTGGGCAGCGGCACGTGGATGTGGACACGGGAGCGTGACAGGGCCGTCAGACCAGAGGTGGACAGCCAGGCCGCCAGGAGGTCCTGGACACCCTGCTCCGGGGCCCCGTGGTGGCTGCCTGTGGGTGTCTGCCCAGGGCTGGGGGGTCAGCAGCGGGGGTAGCCGTGGCGTCGGGGGCAGGAAGGGCCAGGCCCTGGCGGCTCACCTGAGCTGGGCCCGGGAGGCGGCATCGCACTGGGGTTCAGCTCCACCACCGAGAGAGCGTTCTGGAGGCCGATGGTCTCCTCCTCCTGGTCAACCTGAGGCAGAAGAACAGGATGGCCCCAGTCAAGGTGAGTCCAGGGGCCCGGCGGTCCCGAGTGGACGCCGTGGAGCGCTCCCCGACTTTTCAGCGGAGCTCTTAGCTGGCACTGGCTCACACACTGGACTTGTTTCTCTCTCTATTTATTTTTCAGATTTTATTTTTCAGTTATGTCTCCACCCAGTGTGGGGCTCAAACGCACAACCCTGAGATCAAGAGTCCCCTCCTCCCCCGACTGAGGCAGCCGGGTGCCCCCTGGTTTGCTTCTCTTTCCAATGGGAGCCTTGGGGGCGCTTGCTTCCCAATTCAACAAAGTGTGGGTAGGTTTCTAGGGCACCGTCGCTGCGGGGGAGTGTGTGTGCCTGTCTGCCATCCACGGGGCCCGCCGGGCCCGCAGGCCCAGGAGGCTGACAGCCACCTGTGCCTGAGGGTCACTGTGGGGTATGCCCCCCCTTTCCTAAACTCGCTCTCCACCTGCACAGTAAACAGCGAGAACAAGCGTCCTCGTCTCCCCAGGGCCCGGGCCCCAGCACAGAACCGAGGGGGCTTCACACACACTCTGCAGGGCACCGTCTTACCTTGCAGGTGGACGCCCTCAGGTGGGCTAAAATCTTCCTGCTGTCCATGCCTCGCTGAAGGAGGTAAGTGCTGCATATCTGAAAGAAGGAGCCCCGTGTCTGGCATCTGGGAGGCCGCAGGCCGGGCCCACGTCACTCCAAACGTAGAGGGGAGCATGCCTTGGGCAGGAGCCCTTAAGAGAGTGCACAGCGGCAGGGAGGAGGGCCTGGGGGCTTCGTGTACAGGAAGCAGACCCCAGCCTCGGGCAGCCGGGGATGAAATTCTGCAGCCCCACGTAGAAGGAATAAAGGCTGAACAGAAATGCCCCCCACCCCTTGCTGAGGGGCTGCCTCAGCGCCGGAGAGGAGGGCACAATGACACATGACCTTTCCAGCCTGTCCCTCTAAAGACTTCAAGAACAGGTGATGCTACAGAACCACAGAGGAGTTAGGGGCAGACCAGTCAGCTCCCACATGCACAGACAGCAAACCCCAAAACTGCAACCTAAAAAAACAGGCAAGAGAAAACTTCTGTAGACATTTCCAATTAACTGCAATTTGACCCAGGCAGGCCCGAGTCCTCGGTGACCTTGACAACAAGGCAGTGGCTGCTTGCAGGACAAATGTGGATGGGGCCCAGGCAGGTTTGAAGCCAGCTGTCTGTCCCCGCGTCTGTGCGTGTGCCCCGCCTGTGCGTGCACAGGAAGAAACGCTCTGGGATGGGGGGTGGACCCTGAAAATGCAGCTGACCCCTGGGAACTGACTCTACAAGCTCAAACATTCTGATATTTGGGGAGAGAATGTCATGATGAGAACGTCTACTTTTCATCTGGGGTCATGGACGGTATTGACAGTGAAGATTAAGAAAGATAAAGATTCTTTTTTAAGCTACCGTGTAAGCACCTTCCCTCCCCCGGAACACCTAGGTCATTTCCTAACTGCTGGCGGGAGCCCCAACCAAGCCCTGCACAGAGGCTGGCCAGCCAGAGCGCGGCTTGGGGCGGCCGAAGTCAGGGACGGCCCCGACCCCTTCGGGCTCCTGCCTGGAAAACCTCAGTTTGTTCGAGCCAACGCCAGGCAGAGGCTATGCCCTCCTGCCTTAGAGCAATTACTATCAAAGGTCACGGCTGTGAACCCCTCCTCCGCCCCTGTGGGGCGTATGTGACTCTCACGACCCAGGACGGTCTTGTTTAGGGGCTTATGCCTGATCCCCCGAAGCTCGACCGTCAGGAAAGGTGGGTCCCGGCTCCCAGCGTCCGTGTGCTGGTGCTGACCCGCCCCGGGGCAGTTTCCGCTTGTGTCCCCACTCTCCCTGTAACCTCCAGCCGCCTCCGTGCAGATCTGGAGTAGAGCGCAACTCCTTCCCCTGCGGGCCGTCCCCCGGCTGTCTGTCTGTCTGTGGCTGCTGGGTAGCGTGTCTGGGCATCGTAGCTGATGTCTGAGTGTCTCTCTTTGACACAGGGCTCCTCCTCACTTGGTGAAGCAGGGCAGTCAGGGGCAGAGGAGGCCAGCACAGGGCTTCTCCCTCCACAGGTGGCCTTCCTGTGGCCTCTCCGTCACTGAGACAGTGGCCCAGTTCCCCCTCAGGCGTCCAGCTCTTGCTGGCAGACGTGGGCACTGTTGGGAGGGTCAGGATCCGGCCCCATCAGGCCCCCGCCCAGTCTGGAGAGACCAGAGGGGAGGCCGAGAGACCCTCAGAGTTGCTGTGGGAAGTCGGTTGTTGGGGAGAAGCCTCTGTCCCGTCTGGCAGGGCATGAGGGCAGGGGTCGGGCTGGCCCCAGGACATTCCCCACCCACCCTGGCCCGGCGAACCCACGGAGACAATGGGGTGGTCCGGGGGTGAGCAGCAGACACCGTCTACCGCCTGTTCACAAATGAAACCCATGGCCGTCTGTCCAGCGCCCACTCTTCCTGGAAACAAGAACCTGTGTCCCCTGTCGGCCATCGCTCAGGCCCTGGACTGTGAGCTGGGGTCCCGACCGCAGTGTGGTTACCTTGATGGCCTCTGCCGCACACGGCCGCTCCTGGGCGCTGCGTCTAGCCATGTCCAAGAGGAGGGTCTTGAGCCTGCGAGGCAGGGCCAGCTTGTGGTCTCGGGGAACGCTGAACTTGGCTGCCGTCCACAGGACCGCAGCCACACAGTACACGGAGGCCTGGGGGTGGGGGAGGGAAAGGCCAGCCCTGCTCAGCAGCACGTCCCCACCCGGGGGTCCCCCAAGGGCACCCGGGGCGCCAGCAGGACGGTGGCTCTGATCCGCACCCCCGGTTCGCACCTCCTCGGAGCTTGGAGGTCCGCCAGACCCTGAGTCAGATCCCTGGGGGAGCGGGGACTGGCCTGGGAACCTGCGTGCTTACCAAGTACTCCCGGGTCATCACCCTCAGGTGTGAGCAGCCAAGACCTGAGGCCTCCGTGGGACCCTCCCACCTTCCGCTGTCCTCAGGCAGCTGGAGCCGCGGCTCGGGGTTCAGAGGCCAGGAGCCCCCCAAACCAGCAGTGTGCTGCTATTTAGCAGCAGGTTCTCTGAGCAACAGCACCTTCCTCGGGCACCTGGGCGGCTCTGGCGGTTAAGTCCGGACTCTCTCTCAAAAGTAAATAAACGTTAAAAAAAATACCTGTGTCTACACACATCAGTTTACTCTAAATGTTCCTGATGCAAATGATGGGAACCACACAGTTTAAAAAAGAGGGTAAGGTGTGATACTCTTTTTTTGTCAGCTGCAGAGAGCCAAGGGGTGTCACCGGACGTGGGCACTGATTTTCCAGCTCTTGTACCAGAAGTCACACAGGTGGCCCGACAGGCGTGCTGACTTCGTTTTCATTTAACTCAACGGGCGGGATGAGAGCGACCCGAGGAAGGCCCGGTGCGAGCTTCGCTGCTGTAAGCCGGCTGCTGTCCCGCCACCAGCAGTTCTGGAGGGTCACGGCAGGCGTGGAGCACCTCTGCGTTCAGCTGCATCGTTAACATTTCCTCCGTCCCCTCGTTAAGTCTGTGCAGCTGACCAGACCGCGTGTGCCGATCTCCCCAGTGTGGACGCTCCCTCGAGGCCACCTTCGAGCTGCTCAAGTGGTGCCAGTGCGCGGGGGCAGGGGCAGTGCCAGCGGTGCCCTCCAGGAGCGCTCCCACCGCCAGGAGCACAGGCCACCGTGCACGACAGTCACGCATGAATGCAATTATCAGCTGTAGATACTTATGAACGTTTTTAAAAAGCTAAACCTCTTATTTTGAGATAATTATGGATTCACATACAGTTGTAAGAAACAGTCCAGAGAGACTGTGTACCCCGGACCAGTTCTGCATGATAGTAACATCTTGCAAAGCTGCAGGACAACGTCCCAGCCAGGACGAGGCATCCACACGATCAAGGTACAGAGCGCTTCCTGCATGAGGCAGGGCAACAGCCCTCAGCCACGTGTACTTAATCCCTGGCAACTACTAATCTGTTCTCTGTTTCTTTAATTGTGCCATTTCACATAAATGGAATTACACAATATGTGACCTTTTGGGATTGGCTTTTAATTAAGTGGAGATCCTTCCAGGTTGCTGCCTTATCAATACCCCGTTCCTCTGACTGCTGGGTAGCAATCCATGGTGTGGATGGACCACAGCCAGTTTTACCATTCACCCCAGACAGACATCTGGGTTGTTTCCAGTTTGGGGCTATTCTGAGTACAGCTGCCGTGGTCGTTCGTGTGCATGATTCTGTGTGGACGTTTCATTTCTCCAGGATAAGCACCCGGGAAGGCAGTTTCTGGGCTGCAGGGTGGTCAAAGCATCTGCCGAGCTGTCTCCCGAAGGGCTGTGCCGACCACGATGAGCGAGAGCCCCCGCGGCTCCACATTCTGGCCGGCACGCGTGTGGTCGGTGTTGGGTTGTCGCCATTCCAGCCGGGGCCCAGGGGCCGCTTCCTGTTTTGCAATCCCAGGTGCCACAGGAGGTCGAACATCTTCCACATGCTCCTTAACCACACTCTGTCTTCTTCCGTGAGGGTCTGCACAGACCTTGGGCCCACTTTTTAACCGGGTTGTTTGCTTTTTTATTGTTGAGTTTTAAGAGGTCTTTGTGTGTGCTTTGCAAATATTTTCTATCAGTTCCTGGCTTGTCTTTTCACTCTCAATAATATCTTTTGTGGAGCAGAAGTTTGAAATTTTACTGAAGTCTAACATCAATTTTCTCTTTCATGGATCATGATTTTGTGTTGCGCCCAGAAGTTGTTGCCAGATTTCTCCATTATTTTCTAGGAGTTTTATGGTTTTGCATTTTGCATTTAGGTCTGTGATCCATTTTGAGTTAATGTTTGTGAAAGGTGCAAGGTCTCTGTCTAGATTCTTTTTTTTTTTTTTTTGCATGCAGACTTCCAGTTGTCCCAGCGCCATTTGTTAAAGAGACTGTCCTTTCTCCACCGAATTGCCTTTGCTCCTTTGTTAAAGACCAGTTGACTCTATTTGTGTGTGTCTATTTCTGGGCCCTCTATTCTGTTCCATTTATTTGTCTGTTCTTTTGTCAACACCACCCTGTCTCGACCATTATTGCTCTACGGTAAGTTTTAAAATTGGGTATTGTCAGTTTTCTGACGTTCTTCTTCTCCCTCAATATTTGCTGGCTGTTCTGGGTCTTTTATCTCTCCATACATACTTTAAAATCAGATCGTTGATATCCATGAGTAACTTGCTGGAATTTTGATTGAAATTGCATTTGATTTATACATCAGATTTGGAAGAACTGATACCTTAACAGTATTGAATATTCCTATCCATGAATATGGAATGTCTCTCTATGTAGGCTTTTCTTCCATTAGGGTTTTGTAGTTTTCCGTATAGATCTTATACATATTTTGTTAGATTTATATATAAGTAATTTTTTTTGGTATGAATGTAGATTGCATTGTGTTTGTAATTCCAAAATCCAATTGTGCACTGGTGGTAAACAGTAAAGCAACCGACTTTTGCATATTAACCTGCTATCCCGAAATCTTGCTATAGTTGCTTATTGGGGTGCCTGGGGGGTCTTAGTTAAGCGTCCAACACTCCGTTTTGGCTCAGGTCGTGATCTCATGGTTTGTGGGTTCAAGCCCTGCATCTGTCAGTGCAGAGCCTGTTTAGGTTTCTCCCCTGCCTCTCGCTCTGTCAATATAAATAAATAAATAAACTTAAAAAATTGTTTATTAGTTCCAGGAGATTTTTGTTGATTCTTTGGGATTTTCTAAATAGGCAATCATGTCACTTGTGAACAAAGACAGTTTTATTTCTTCCTTCTCAATCTGTACACGTTTTCTTTTCTTGTCTTACTCCATTAGCTAGGAATACCAGTATGATGTTGAATAGGAGTGGTGAGAATGACATTCTTGAGTTTTCCCCAATCTTAGGGGGGAAGCATCTAGTTTCCTCACCATTAATTATGTGAGCTGTAGGTTTTAGTAGATGTTCTTTATCAAGTTGAGGAAGTTTCCCTCCATTCCTAGGTTGCTGAGAGCTTGCATCCTGAATGTGTAGTGAATTTCATCAATAGCTTAGCGTCTATTAACACAAACACAACTTTTCTTCTTTAGCCCATTGATGTGATGTGTTAAATTAATCGATTTTCCATTGTTGAGTCAGCCTTTCAGGCATGGAATAAATCCCACTTGGTCAGTTTTTAATTTTGATGAAGTTCATTTTGCCCACTTTTCCTTTTGTGAAAAATGTAAGGATACTGCTTCTGGTGTCAAGGATGAAAGCTCTCTGCCTGGCTCTCCATCCCAGAGATTTTCTTGGATTTCTTTCGTCAGCATTTTGTAGCGTTCAGCATTCAGTCCTGTGTGTGCTTGGTTAGATTACATGTAAGTATTTCAATTTTTGAGTGATTGTACATTTACATAAAGTTTGTATCTTAATTAAATTTATATTTATATGTATATTTCAGCTAGGACAATAGAAGAAATGATTTATTGTACACGTTGCATTCTGAGTACAGGATTAGTCCTGAAAATCACAGATCCAGGGCAAAGGACCAAAAGGGACTGTTTTTGTATGAGCAAGGTGGGTCTCTCAAAGGTGGTTGTTGCAATCAGATGACGATGGATGTTTCTAGATCCATTTGTTTCTGAAACAAGATCTAGAAAGTAGGTGTGCAGTCCAATAATTGTGCCAGTGTCCCTGGCCTCTGGCTTTCCTTGTTTCCCCTCCCGTAGCTTCCATGGGTGCACAAGTTAGTGGTTTACTTGAACTTCTGCCTCATCGTTCTTCTTTTATGCTTCAGCCTGTGCATTTACTTCTTCCTCCACTTGGTTCATGGCCTGGAGGTTTCTGAGATGGTGCTAGTGCTGAGAGCACGCACTGTATTTTTAATTTTGGAGTCTGCATGTTCATTGCTAATAAATAGAAATACAACTTAGTTTTGAATGTTTATCTTATATCAGAACTCACTTATTAATTCTAGGAGTCCTTTGGTAGATTCCGTGAGTTTCTTTGGAGTTTTCCACATAGACAGGTCTTCTGTGATGGTATTATTTCTTCTTCCTGGCCTTTATGCTTCCTACTTGCCTTTTTTTTTTTTTTTTTTTTTTTTTTTTTTTGCATTATTGTAGTGGCTACAGCTTCCAGCAGTATGTTGAGTAGGAGCAGTGAGAGTGGACATCCTTGCTTTGTTCCCAGTCGTGGGGAAAGCATTTAGTCTTTCCCCATTGAGTATGATAGCTATAGGGTGTGTGTGTATGTGTGTGTGTGTGTGTGTGTGTGTGTGTGCGTGCATGTGTGTGTAGATGCTTTTTATTAAGCTGAGAAAGTTTCTTCTACTTGTATTTTTCTCAGGTTTTTGTTGTTGTTGTTATTATGAATGGGTGTTGAATTTTGCCAAATGGTTTTCCTGCATCAATTAATGTGATTATGGAATTTTTCTTTTTTTAGCTGGTTAATATGTTGGACTAATTGATTTTCAAATACTAAACCAGCCCTTTATCCCTAGAATACCCCCCCCCCCACTTTGTCATGGTGCATAGTTTTTATATATTGCTGAATTCTAGCTGCATATTTTGTTAAGGATTTTTGCCTTTATGTTCATGAGAGATGTTGCTGTGTGTGTGTGTACAGATGCCTCTATCTATCTATCTATCTATCTTTCATCTATCTATCTACATTGACAGTATATATATTAGCTTAATTAAATATATTGGGAAGTGTTTTCTCTTCTTTTCTTTTTTGGAAAAGATTGTGTAGAAATGGTAGTAATTTTTCTTTAAACATTGAGTAGAACTCCCCCGTGAAACTGCTGGGCCCAAAGATTTATTTTTTGAGACCTTTAAGTGTACAAATTCAATTTCTTCAATAGTCAAGGGCTGTTCAAAGATCTATTTCATATCGAATGCATTGTGGTAGTGTATGATTTCTGAAGAACTGGCCCATTTCATCTAAGTTGTCGAATTTATGTGTGTAGACTTATCTGTGGTATTCCATTATTCTTTCGATGCCTGAAGGGTTTGTCGGGGAATCCTCTGTGTCATTCCTGATATTAGTAATTTGTGTCTTCTTTTTATTGTTGTCAGTTTTGCTGCAAGTCTTCACATTTTGTTGGTCTTTACCAAGAACCACCTCTTCACTTCACTGTTTTCTCTATTGTTATTCCATTTTCATTGATTTCTGCTCTCGTCTTCATGACTTCCTTCCTCTGCTCTGGGTCTGTGTTGCTCTTCTTCTAGGTTCTTGAGGAGCTTAGATTACTGACTTGAGCGTTTACCTCTTTTCTCACATATGCAGTTAGTGCTACGAATTTCCCTCTTAGCCCTGCTTTGGCTGTATCCCACAGTGTCAACATTGGCATCTGTTGATTGTCTTTTTTCATTAGGTTTGAATCTCCCTGGTTCTTGGTGTGGCAAGTGACTTTTGGTTGAAACCTGGACATTTTCATGTTGTAAGCCTCTAGATCTTATTTAACTTGTTTTACCTGACTTTCTCTGACAGCACTGTCCGGAAAAGGAGACACCATCTTGTTATTGCCAGGTGGGGGCACAGTCCAGGTTCTGTATTTGGCCTCAACTGACACCTGAGGAGGGGGATCCTCTTTGCTGCTGGAGGGGGTGGGAATCCTGGCTCCCTGTTGGGCCTCCGGTGCCACACCTCTGGCCGGGAGGGGTGGGAGGACATCCTTTCTGCTCCTCACCTGCCTCCACTCCCAGCACGAGGTAGGGGTGGCCTTGTTGCCGCTGGGTGATGGTGGGAGTTCCAGCTCTCCATGAGGCGTCCCTTGGCAACACTTGGCCTCGAAGGGCATTTGCTACTGCAGGGGGTTGGGTGCAGTGGTGGGGGTCCAGGCTTCCCACATACATGATCTTCACCGCTTAATGGGCAGGGGTCCTTGGAATAGACCGGTGGGGGTGCTCAGCCTCCTCTGGCACCGCCTGGGTAGGCCCGCCCCTCTCCTCACCCCTTCCTCTGGCTCGAGTGCAGTACCTTTGCCTCCACGCATGAGGCAGAGAGAAGGAGCAGGGCCCTTACCACTGTGCCCTCCTCAGCCCGAGGCCCCGGCCAGGCTGCCTTCTGCTCTCTGCCTTGCACACTTCTCACGTTTGTTTTAGGGATGCGGGGTTTCTAGCTGTACTTAGTCGGGGAGTAGGAAGTGGAGTTCTACCTTGGTTTTGAATATAATTTACTTAATTTAAAGTTTGTATAATTTAATTTTTGTTTCATTTTGTTATTATTTTTTAAAGTGGGCTCCATGCCCAACGTGGGGCTTGAACGCACCACCCCAAGATCAAGAGTCACATGCTCCACCGACTGAGCCAGCCGGGCGCCCCGTAAGTGTGTACAATTTAATTTTTAATAACACTCTGTTTAACAAATGCCTTGTAAATATTCCTGAAAGTTCAGCCCTGAGCTCTCTTGAGCCAACACATACCGCCCAGAGCTGTCCATGCAGAAGCCCCCGCCCTGCCGCCCTCGGGAGGCACCTGCTGGGTGGACGCTGCCCAGGCCAGGAGAGCCAGGGCTGGGGAGGCGACTCCTGCACTGGGGGAGGGCTCCCTGACTCCCCCTGAGTCCCGGTGAGGGGCCCATGCCTCACCCCCAACCCCAGCTCTCTGGGCAGAAGGGGGCGCCACCGAGGGTGTGGGGCAGGAGGCCCTGGGAAGGGACGGGAAGGCCCCAGTTACCTTCTCCGTCACCAGCTCTTGGTCTGCAACTTCAGGAGCCAGAAAAAACGTGTCGTAAGTGCCTGAGAGAGAAAGGCCCAAGCTCTTAGTTTCCCTTTCAGCCTTGGGGGTCTGTGGTGGAGCACAGCTCCCGAGGGTGTCCCCGCGTACGCACCATTGGCAGGGGGTGGGCCGAAGAGAACGGCCCCGTCCTCGGCCACCAGCACGGAGTCCAGGCACAGGTATGCTGCAAGAGAAGGTGGGGTCAGGGTGGCCAGACTCACCGTGGGGACCCGGCTCTCCCGGAAAACCCGCAGTGGTGTGCTCAGGGTGGGGCAGCTCCCCCCCCAGCCCACAGCACCCCGCCCCCGCCCCCAGTCTCCAGGGAGCACAGCACAGGGGCCAGAGGCTGGACAGGGCCCGGGGAGGGCTCTTCGAGGCTTCCCCGGGCACATCAAGCTGGGAACTGCAAGCAGCTCAAGGAAGAGGAGGGGCACGGGGGGGACATGGCCCAGCACCCAGCGCTGCCCCCCTGAGGGGCCCCCGTCGAGGCTGCACCCCCAAGGCCTGGGGGTCACAGGACCGGACAGCAGACCTTCTCCTCATCGCCCTCCCCAGGACCTGGTAATCTCAAGGGCTGTCGGCCACCACGCTGTCCGGGAGGGCTGTGCTTCAGGGGGCTGCGAATCGGGGTAGTGTCTGAAATTCCCCCCTCTCCCTGGCCAACGTTGCTTCCTTGGGGACAGTGTCGCCCCATTGAGGGGATGTGGGCCATCCACACAGCTCACACTCTGCCCTGGGCCCCTCTGGTCCTGAGACCAGAGCAGACATGTCCAGGGCACCACTGGCTCACAGTGGGGACACAGCCGCCTGGCCCCAGGCCGGCCCCATGGCCCAGGTGCTCCTCTTGGTCTTGGCCTTGGAACATATCGGGGGGGCGGGCTGAACACGGAACCGCGGGGCAGAACTTCACCTGGGTGCTCGCTGTGTGCACGCAGAGCACTGAGACACGCGTGGGACAGAGCCCAGAGCTCATACTCCTTGAAGGGCCGGCCCAGCTGGCACAGGAGGTCCTGCAGGGAGATGCCCTGGTGGGGAGAAGTCACATCTCAGTGAGAGTGGGTACGTGGGGTCAGCTCAGCCCACCGCTGGGGGAGGGAACTGGGCGGGAACCACCTCGAATCAGGGTGGGATGTGCCTCCCACACAGTGCGCTCCTGACCAAGTGGGCCAAGTCCCCTCATGGACACGAGGGGGGAGGGCGTGAAGGATCAGAACCCCGTGCCCCTGGTGGCGATGTCAGACAGTGCAGCCGTGTGGACAACGGTGTGGCGGGTCCTCAAGATTAAACACAGGATCACCACGTGATCGGGCGATCCCACTTCCGGGCGCCCCCCCCCAAACTGAAAGCGGGGCCTCAGACAGACACCCCCATGTCCACAGCAGCAGATTCACAGGAGCCCACTGGTGGAAGGGACCCGAGTGTCCACCGTGGACGAGCGGGTGAACGCAGCGGCCCGTCCACACGGCACAACGTCCCCCAGCCTCACGGGAGGGAGACACCTGCCATGGGGCAGATGAGCCCTGAGGGCGCGATGCCCAGTGACAGAAGCTGGACACAAAAAGACAGGCCCAGTGTGACTCCACCCTCGCGAGGTCCCCAGAGCCATCACATTCCAGACACAGAGGGCAGATGGTGGGCGCCAGGGGCGGGGAGGGGATGGGGACCTGATCGGGGACAGACCTTCGGTTTGGGGGAATGGGAGAGTCCTGGGGATGGAGGGTGGGAGTGGCTGCCTGCGGGGTGACCGTGCTGGGTGCTCCAGACCGCATGCTCAACGGGTGAGAGGGCAAAGTTTATGTGACACGAGCTTTGCTTCACCCCCACCGTCCCTGCTACACACGGAAAAGTCCTGGAGTCAGAACGCACTCTGCTGGAAGGTAGTTTGCCACTTCGAGGCCACGGGAAGAGCTAGGACCACAGCCTCCACACTTGGGACACAGAAGTGCACGCTCTAGGGAAGGTTCCAGAGGCAGTGTCTCCACCCTTGACCCCGCTCCACGCGGGGTGCAGCCGCCTTGCTCCTTCTAGCCCCGTTTCTGCAGTGCCTGGCTGGCGGCCCACGTTCCGGGAGCGGTGCACCCCAAGCCTCCTGCTACATGTGGGGATTGAAGCAGCCAGCTCTGAACCCTGTTCACGCTCCGCAGTGGAGATCTGGGTGCCCTGATGCCTGGGGTGGGGGGAGGTCTGCGTGGCCCTGGTCCCACGGGGCCTCTGGGGCAGGGAAGCCTAGTGGTCAAGACAGTAGCTGGGCTCCCAGTCAGCCCTGCCCCTCAGTGGCTGCCCGCCCTCCAAGAGGGTGCATGGCCACTCTGTGCCTCAGTTTACCCATCTGGAAGGCGGGCCGTTGTGAGGCTGTTGGGCAGGGGAAGGTGAGCCAAGTCCAGGGCTAGGGTGTGTGACTGGGAGCTCTCTCTGCACAAGCTGGTGTGGAGGTCGGGTGGACGCAGGAGGCCAGTGGAGGCCGTGTGAGCTGAGTGGGGACACATGCATGTGCACGTTAAGCACGTGTCAGTGCACTGGGGTCGTCAGGACAGACATTTGCCTCACGGTAACTATGTTTTTTATGTAAATTACCCTCGGGTCCTTACCAGGATATGAATAGAAATATAAATCACAGACTCTTGACCTTTTGTCCTTTGGGTCAACAGAGCGTGGTGGGAAACACTGCCTTTGGTGCCCTGGTGAGGGCCCAGCGCTGCCCTGCAGCACACTGGCCCCCTAGGTGGCTTTGCCTGAGGACCTCATGGGGACAGAGCGTTGGGGACGGACCTGCTGAGCCCAGGTGTCGCCACACAGAAGGGCCTAGGGCCGCAGGCCCCTCAGAGCACACGTGGTTCAACTAAACACAGTGCAAACTCCCAGAACGGAGATGCCTGTCCGTCTCAGCAGATGGGGTGCAGCCACCAGGCCTGGGAGACCCCAGCTGCCCTGGGAGACCCCGTCCTGACAGCTGCACAGAACCCCAGCATCGATGAAGATCTGAGGGCGCAGGGCGCCACGCTTGACCCGTGAGCAATCCCAACTCGTGGTGTTAGTGCCTGACGTTGAAAACAAGCCTCAGAGGGAGTGCCAGGGTTTGGGGGCGGGGCGCCAGGGCGGGGGGGTGGAGCGCCAGGGCTGGGGGCGGGGTCCCAGAGGTGGATGCCCCTTCTGGGCCTGATGCTGCCCCGCTTCCCCCTGCGGAGGCAGCTCCCTGCGCATTGTTTGCGTAAGAAGAGGTGGTCTGACAGGCACGATGGAATACTCCTCGGCCACCAACAAGAATGAAATCTTGCCATTTGCAATGACAGATGAGTTAGAGGGTATGACACCAAGCGAGAGAAGTCAGTCAAAGACAGGTACCCTATGGTTTCATGCGTGTGAAACTTGGGAAACAAACAGATGAACATAGGGGCAGTGGGGCGAGAAGACAAGAGAATGAAACAAACCACAAGAGACTTAAAAACGGAGAACAAACCGAAGGTTGATGGAGGGAGGTGGGTGGGGGATGGGCTGGATGGTGATGGGCATTAAGGAGGGCGCTGTCTGGAGTGAGCGCTGGGTGAATCACTGGGTTCTACCCCTGAAACCCACGTTGCGATGCATGCTAACCAACTAAAATTTAAATTAAAGAAGATAAAAGAGCATTACCCCCCAGGCAGGGGTGTGCCTCTTTGGAGAATGCGCGGGGTGCTGCGTGCTGGGTGAAGCCAGGTGAGGCCTGGGCGTGTGGGGTGCTCTGTGGGACGCCCCCCCCGCACCCCCAGGGGGGCCACAGGGGAGGCTCTGGCCTGGCGTCACACCTGGGGCCACGCCTGGGGCCACACCTGTGGCAGGGGGAGGCGGTAGTCACAGCTTCCGTCAGAACCCAGGTAGCTTGCATACAGCTTGCACATTCCTGAGCAGGGGTGGAGGCTGACTCCCTTCCTTGTGGTAAAGGACCAGCAGTGGATGTGTGTGTTGTGTGCTGCCCCCCCCCCCCCCCCCCCCCCCCCCCCCCCCCCGGGAGGGGAACCGCGTCACCCACCTGCTCTGTGGCTGTGCTAGCCGGCTCCCCAGCTCCGTCCAGAATCCCCTCCTCAGCCCTGCAAGTCCCCGGTTCTTCGCCTGCATCTCCAGGGGCCTTGGGTCGGGGCGCGGGGCTTTCCTCCGTGGGGCCCCAGCCCGGCGCCCCAGACGCCCCGTCCCCACCTCTGCCGGCGCCTCCGGGTCCTCCCCGCCGGATCTCAGGCTCCTGCTCTGGCCGCAGTCTGGCCGAGGGCTGTGTCTTGTAGCTGGAAAGGCCATTCATCCCCTCCAGAAAGGGCTTCCTGGGGTCTGGAGGGAAGAGCTCCGATGGGGGCAGCTGGGGGCCCAGCGTCAGGCAGAGGGCGCTGGCCTCCGGGCCGTCGGGCAGGAGCCTGGGGAACGTCTGCACTTTCCTCAGGCAGCTCCTCTCCGGGTCACCCAGGGGGCGCTGGGCGTCCAAGACGAGGCTGGCCAGCCGCTCTCCGTTTCTCACGGGGGCCGACAGTAGGGGCTTGGAAGGCAGGGCCGCGGGCTGCTCCGGGGCGCTGTGGGCTTCGTGGGCGGGGCGCTGGGCCGGGCCTTCTGGGTCCGCGGTGCGGCCCCCGGGCTGCTTTCTGGGCCCTGTGCTTCCTGTCGCCGGCCTCCCGCTGCAGGAGCTCTCGCTGACATCTGGGCAAAAGCAAGGAGATTGCTGTGGGGGACGCGGCCAGTGACCCTGCGGGTCACCAGAAGGGATGGGGATTCCTCTGCTGCACTCCTGGGTCCCCCACTGCTCCCCCCCACATGCGTCACCATCTGTGTGTGCGCGTGTATATGCCTCCCGTCTTCATCCACCTCCTTGATCACAAAACCCAGCTGATTCTAAATACTGAGACTGCAGAGGGTCCGGGCCACGTCCCCAGCCTCCTTGAGCCCCTTCAGGGTTTTCCCAAGGTCACCCAAGCATCTTGTCCAAAGAGCCTTGGCTTTCTGGCACAATTACATAGTGATGTTCCCTGAAGGAAGACACTGAATCTGGCTGCAACCCTGCCCTGTCCTGGTGCACAATGTCCCCCACACGTGTCTGTGTCTGTGTGAACCACGCTACAGACACACGGCCCCTTTTGTGGCCTGCAGCCCGCGTGGTGGTGACCTCTCTCTGCTTCGCTGTTGGAGCCACGCCTCAGGCCCGTGGTCCCCGGTGTGGCGGGTCCCTCCGGCCACACGTGCCTCCCCCGAGGGCCCTCCAGGCTCCTCGATGCAGGCACAGGGCAGAGCGATGCGGGCATTTGTTCGGAAGGCCACCTGAGACCGTGCCAGAGTCTCACGTGAGCTGAGAAAGTCCCAGGTGCTTCAGCAACAGCTTCCATAGCAGAGAAGCAACGGGCCTCAGAGACACTGCGTGGTGTTGGCAAACGGAAACGAAGAGTGAAATGTCCCCGTGTCCAGGGACTGACCTGCTCACAGACTAGGACAGAGACAAGAGGCCTAATACCGGTCACTTCTCACCAGGACCTGGGTTTTCACCCCCAGCCGCACGGGGGTCTGCAAAGCGTGCACAAAGTGACTGAGAGGGTGAGTGTGTACGTGTTGATCTGCGTGCACGTTTGCACAACGGGTTTGTATGTGTGGGAGAGTGCTGTCTTTGTGCACAAGTGTGCATGCTTGTGTACGAGGATGAAGAGGTGTATGACTTTGCACTTTCATGCGTGTTAATGTGAGTGTGAACACGTGTGCTTGTGGGGCACACGTGGTCTGTTTGCATGTGTACACGTGGGTGTTTCATGGTGTGAGAGTACAGAGGTGTGAACACGTGTGTGATCTGTGCTGAGACCTGTGCACGTTCACAGGCACGTATGTGAGTGGGTATGTGCAGGCGTGCGCACGTGTGCGTGACCATCTGTGCGCATGTGCGCGTACGTGTGTGCGTGTGCTTACCTTGAAATGCTCCGAAAGACTCAATGGAGAGCACCCTCCTCCCGACGGCCGAGAGGCTCCGGCACAGGCGGCAGGAGGACGTGAAAAGCATCTTCTTTTCACACAGCGCTATGATGCTCTGCAGACATGTGTGTGAGCGCCTCAGCCGGGACCGCTCACCACGAGGAAGCCCTGTGGCCGACAGCCCGCCCGCCCGCCACATCTACTTTCTGGCATAAAAACACCCTGTGTCCTGGGATTACGGGAAACCAGGAGATTCTGTTTAGCCCATGAGAATTATAAGCCACGCCTCTTCATAATAACAATGCATAATAAGAAATCAAGTTCTGGTTTAAGCAAGATGCAATGCCACCGAATCCCAGGGGGAGAGCCCGTATGACAGAGGGGCGAGGTATGGGGACAGGAGGGTCCCGTGGGTGTGTGCTGGGGCATCGGGGCCGTGGGGAGGGTCTCAGGTCTCGGCCTGGGGTTGAAGTGCGGGGATGGCCGACGAGTCTTTACCTGGAGGTCTGGCCGGTCCCTGGGGTTCTCTGCCTGCATCTGGCTCAGTAAGGCCTCCAGGTCCTGGCTCAGCCTGGGCTCGGGCTCGGGCTCGGGCTCGGCCACATACTCGAGGGCCGCCTTCAGCGTGGCCCCCAGAGAGTAGATGTGAGCCTGCGGCACCAAAGAGCCTGTCGGTGCCGTGGAGCGTGGCTTGTCCCCACACGGCCTCTGCTCCTCTGGCCAGGAACGGGTGTTTTCGGGGACCACGGCTGCTCTGTAGGGCCGGCGCAAGCACGGCCAAGGTAGCGCCTCCCCCCACCGCGGGGCCCCAGGTGCGTGGGTGTGGGGTCTGTGCTGGCCCGGCTGCGCCCACCGGTGCCCCTCCCGGGCTCCCGGCTCACCCCAGCCCCCACCCAGGGTGCAGAGACGCTAGGGTCCCACCTGTGAAGGCTGCCGTGTCTCTGAAGGGCGGAGTCTTCTATTTTTAAACCTGCATTTCTCTCATTGTGAATGAGACTGAGCATCGCTGGGCACGGATTTAACTTTTCCTCTTTCTGCCCACTCGCGGACTCCCTACCTCCACCGCGTCGTGGCCTGTTTGGGGCGCACGCTTGGCGCACTGGGGATCGGGCTCCTGGTCTGTGTGCCACACATATGTTCTCTCCACTTGTCACTTAGCTTTCGACGCGGTTCGTGCAGTTTTTGACATTCAAAACTTCCTTTTGTTTTAAGTTTTTACTTTTATTTAAGTAGTCTCTATACCTAAGGTGGGGCTCGAACTCACGACCCCGAGACCGAGAGTCGCACGGTCCTCCAACTGAGCCAGCCACGCGCCCCTTGACCTTCATAACGTCTAAGGTTTAATTTGTGAAATCAGACACTTTTTCTTCAGCTGCTTCTTAGGAGGAACCTCCCTAACCCGAGATGATAAAGACAGCTTGCTTTTGTTTCCTCCAATATTTTATAATTTGTACACACCCAGCTCTGATCCATTTGAAGTGTGTCAGAGTGCTGGCGTGCTGCAGGGTCTGGGCTTCTTTCCCTCCTGGTAGAGGGCACCCCCTGGCACCATTTAAAGAAGATCCCACCCTCTGCTGCTGAGCCACTGCCCGTCCCGCTGGCTCCCCTGGGACCCTGAGAACCAGCTGGCCTCTCCTCCTGTCCTCCTGTCCAGACGGTGCTATTTTAATTATAGTAGCTTCAGAGTGTATTTTCACGTCCTGAGGACAAGTTGTCATTCCTTTTTTTTCTTAAAAAGTTTGATTATTTTCACATTTGTCAGGTTTTAGAAAACAAATATAAGTTCTCCTATTCCCATTGAGAAAACAAACTAAAAACAGTTGGGATTTTATTGTAATTGCACTGACATCGCAGAATTCTTACAAGATAAAATGCTTAGGATGTCACCAAGATGGCCACCAACATGTCCCAGGGCCTGTTCCTCAACAGCAATTCAACCTCCGTCCATGGCCAAGAGCCTCTCTGTGGGGGTTGTGGGAGCCAGTGTCTCCCACCAAGGGAACCTGGAGGGAGTGTCGCCCACCTGTGTGTCAGGTAATAGGCAAGACAGACCTCGGTCCTGGCTGTGGACCCTAGTGCTGGACTAACCGGGAAAAAAAGACAAGACTCGAATTAACAGAATCGGAAGGGAACGAGGAGACATTACAAGTAACACCACAGAAATCCACAGGATCTTAAGAGACTAGTACGAACAACTGCGCGGCAACAAATCGGATAACCTAGAAAAAAGTGGATAAATTCCTAGAAACATAAAACACACCAAGACTGAACCATGAAGACATCGAAAATCTGGACAGACCATTACTAGAAAAGAGATTGAATCTGTAATCAAAGACCTCTCAACAAAGAAAAGCCCAGGACCAGATGGTTTCCCTAATGAATTCTACCAAATATTTAAAGAAGAATTAATACCAATCCTTCTTGAATTCTTCCAGAAAATTAAAGACAAGGGAACACTTGCAAACTCATTTTGTGAGGCCAACACTACTCTGATACCAATGCCAGATAAGGAACCAAAAGAAAACTATAGGCCAATATCCCTGATGAACATAGATGTATAAATTCTCAGCAAAATGTCAACAAACTGAATTCAACAACAATCATAAGGATCACGCACCACGGTCAAGTGGGATTTGTCCCAGGGTTGCAAGGGTGGTTCAGCACCTGCACATCAGCCAACTTGATGATGACATTAGTAGAATGAAGGATGAAAATTGTACGACCACCTCAGTAGGTGCAGCAAAAGCATTTGACAAAATTCATCATCTTTCATGATAAAAACTCTCAAGAGACCGAGTGGGGAAGAAACATATCTCAACATAACAAAGGCCGCATGTGACAAGCCTCCCCAGCTAACATCACACTCAACGGTGACAGGTTGAGTCCTTCTCCTCTAAGATCAGAGCAAGACAAGGGTGCCCACTGTCCCCTCTCCTATGCAACACAGCCCTGGAAGTCCCAGACAGAGCAATCAGGCAAGAAAAAGAAATAAAATACATCCAAATCAGAAGGGAAGAGGTAAAACTGTCTCTATTTGCACACAATATAATCCTACATACAGAAGAGCCTGACGAGTCTACCAGAACCCTGTTAGAAGGATCAACAATTCCGTAAAGTTGCAGGACACAAAATCCATATGCAGAAGCCAGTTATCTTTGGTCCACTAACAATGAAATATAGGAAAATAAATACAGAAAACAATCCCATTCACAATAGCGTCAAAAACATAATTAAGAATAAATCTAACCAAAGAAGTGAAAACTTTGTACATTTAAAAGTTTAAGACTTTGGGGCACCTGGGTGGCTCAGTCGGTTGAGCGTCCGACTTTGGCTCAGGTCATGATCTCACAGTTTGTGAATTCAAGCTCCGCATCAGGCTCTGTGCTGACAGCTCGGAGCCTGGGGCCTGCTTTGGATTCTGTGTCTCTCTCCACCCCTCCTCCACTCATGCTCTTTCCCTCTCTCTCCCTTTCTCTCAAAAATAAATAAACATTAAAAAGATTTAAAAAAAGTTTAAGAACAAAAAAGTTTGGTGAAAGAAATTAAAGAAGACACAAATAAATGGGAAGAGACGCCATATTCCCGGGCTGGAAGAATTCGTATTGTTAAATTTTTGTATTGGTATTGTTAGTACTTTTAGAATTAGTATTGTTAAATATTTGTCCATACTACCCAAAGTCATCTATAGATTGAATGCAATCCCTATCAAAATTCTGATGGCATTTTTCACAGAAATAGAAAGAAATAGACCCCTAAATAGCCAAAGCAATCCTGAGAAAGAAGAATAAAGCTGGAGGCATCACATGTCCTGATTTCAAAGCTATAGCAGTCCAAACAGCATGGTACTGGAATACAAACAGACACACAGACCAATGGAACTGAATTGAGAGTCCAGAAATAAACTCAAGTCTATACAGTCAACCAATATTTGACAAGGGAGCCAGTAATACTCCATGGGGAAAGGACAATCTCTTCAATAAATGTTGGGCAACTGGATAATCACCTGCAGAACAAAGAAGCTGGACTATCTTGCACCACTTACAAAAATGGACAAAAATGAACTCAAAATGGATTAAATATTTAAAACAAAATTTAAAGTTTTTTTTTTTTTATTTGAGCTGTTGAAATTAAAATAGCAATGCAATCTCACTGGAACAATTGGAACATTACTGCACAAAGATGTATAAAAGCAAAGATAATTGATCACCTTTCCTCCAATGCTATTTCAGTGATAACAGTGTGATATGCACTCTTGTTCACACATGAGAAAAAAAATTAAAATAGGCAGAATCTCAGACAAAACCAGAGAATCCCAAAGTGCTTGAGACTTTTCAGCAAGATCAAAGCCGACCAGAATTACCTTCTTTGTTTTGAAATTTTTTTTAACATATATTCATTTTTGAGAGACAGAGAGACAGAGTGTGAGCAGGAGAGGGGCAGAGAGAGAGGGAGACACAGAATCCAAAGCAGCTCTAGGCTCTGAGCTGTCAGCACAGAGCCCGACACAGGTTTCCAACCAACAATCTGTGAGATCATGACGTGAGCTGAAGTTGGACGCTTAATGAACTGAATCACCTAGGTGCCCCCAGAATTATCTTCTTTGGATTGAATCTTAATATAGAAAGATCTAGACTGAAGGCTTGGGGCTAGAGTCAGGCAGAGGTCACAAAAGGGCACCAAGAGAAGCAGACCTTGAGGATTTAGTTCTAGACAATTAGCCCTGAGCAGAATCCTAGATGCTATACATTTGGATTTTTCAATTTTGATTTTCTTAACCAAGCTTCACAGAAGGAGGCATATGGTGACATGGCAATCAGTGACTGCCATGTATCCTTACGACAGCTCTTACCACCAAAGTGTATTTAATATGATGTTTTTGTGGGCATGATTATATTGTGGAAAAATTCAAAAATCAAGAAGAGAAGAGACATGATCCCGACTGTCAGAGCACAGGAAGAGAAGTCATGGACCAAGGGGCAGATGAACAAGTAAACAATCAGCAGAATGAACCAAGGACTTAATAGCGGTGTGTGCGGAGTGGTGTGGGAGGAGGGTCTGGTTCAGGTGTATTTTTGGACAAGATGGGCCTGGAGAGGAACATGCAGCGACCTCTGCCTAGTGCCTTTGCCTAGGGAGGTGCTGGAAGGAAAACTAATCTCTCATGCAGAGATACATTTCAGTATGAATCCCATGGAGCATGATCCCACGATGCCCAAGTTATCTCTTTGGGGCTTTTGACTTGCAATGTGCTATCCAAATTGTGAGATCACAAATACCATCAAAGCTACAAAATGTATCTGTCTACTCCATGGGAGAATTTGAGGAAATAACCCTTCTTTCTTCCCTTCCCTTCCTATCTATCTATCTATCTATCTATCTATCTATCATCATCATCTCCTATCTACTCATCAATGATTCATCTATTTATATAATCCTATGTATGTATGTATATACAAAAAATGGATTAAAGACTTAACATAAGACCCCAAGCCATAACATTCCTAGAAGAAAACACAGGGAAGAAGCTCTGAGACATTGGTCTTGGCAATGAGTTTTTGGATGCGACACCAAAGCACAAGCAACAAAAGAAAAAACAAATAAGTGGGATGACAGCAAATAACAAGCTTCTGAAGAGTGAAGGGAACAGTCGACATAATGGAAAGACAACCTACAGAAAGGGAGAACATATTTGTAAGCCACCTGCCTCATAGGCAGTTCATATCCAAAATATATGAGGAGCTCAGACGACTCAACAGCAAGGAAACAATCTGATTTAAAAAATGGGCAGAGGGACTGAATGGAGGTTTTCCCAAAGAAGACATCCGCATGGCCGACAGGTGCCTGAAAAGATGCTCACCATCACTCACGATCAGGGAAACGCAAATCAAAACCACACCTGTTAGGATGGCTATTATTGAGAAGGCAAGGGGTGATATGTGTTGGTGTGGATGTGGTGCTGGTGGGAATGCAAACTGGTGCAGCCAATGTGGAAAACAGCACGGCGATTCCTCAAAAATTAAACACAGGATAACCCTATCATCCAGCCATCCCACTTCTGGGTACATGTCCAAAGGAAGTGAAATCAGGCAATCGAAGAGCTGTGTGCACCCCATGCTCACGCAGCTTTGCTTACAAAAGCCAAGAAGTGGAAGCAGCCTGTCTGTGTTTGGAAGAATCAGCAAAGAAAGGAGCATCATTCAGCCACAGGAAAGGATGGCCCGTGAAGGCATTAGGCTGTGTGAGATAAGTCTGACACAGGAGGACAAATGCTGGGTGCTCTTACTTCTACGTGGAATCTAAAAAAGCCAGACTCACAGAAACAGAGAGTGGAGTGGAGGTTGCCAAGGGCTGGGGGTGGAGGAAACAGGGAGATGTTGGAGACAGGACCGAAACTCACGCTTATAAGATGTGTAAGTTCCTGGCATCCAACGTGCAGCTTGGTGACTACAGTGAACAACACTGTATTATACACTTGAAGGTTGTTAAGAGAGTAGATGCTAAGTGTTCTCACAACCAAAAAAATGGTAATGACGTGATGGAGGTGTTAATTAACCCTATTAGTAGTGTGAATCATTTTGCAAGATACAAATGTATTAAGTCATTAGTTTGTACGCAAACTTGTGCAACGTCATACGTCAGTTATGCCTCCCAAAAGCTGGGGCAAACTCAGATGCAGGATGGGGTCTGTCTCCTCCTTTTCTCTCATCCTATTTTCTTACCTTTGGAAAAGCGGTTCACTTTACATTTCTATCCTTCCTGCTGTATTTACTCCGGACTTTCTATAGTTGTTGTTGCTGTTATAAATGAAACATTTTCCATTTCATCTCTAACCAGTAATTACCAATACAAAAAGAAGCTACTTATTTTTTTGGGATGTATCTTGTTTCTACCTGGCCTCTGAAGCCTCTTATTCTGTCATTTTCCACTGAAGCCTCTTAGACTTCAGGCCCACAAACTTGCTCTCTACAGACAAGGCAATCCTGTCCCCTGACCCCACACACCAACCAGTGTTGGCATCCCGCTGCCTGCTTGGGCCCCCATGTACATGGCTGAGCTGCACTGATGACTCCCAAATCCATCCACTCTCCCCATGCCCAAAGCTGGGCCGCTGGGCCACTACCCCACCTCTCACAGAAGACATTGGAACTCCCAGCCCTGGTCCCCAAGAAGAGGGCAGCCTTCTCTCTCTTTTCACACACTGACCATGTCGATCACACCCCGGGGCCCCTGCCTGGGGTCCCACACAGCCAGTGTCCAGGGCTTCCTGAAGGGGCCAAACTTAAGTCAAGGGGCTTCAAGGACTCGGGCAGATGCCTTGTTTTAGGGACCTTGCTGGTTGCTAATGCTTGGCGTAGAAGGAGAGGCAAACCCTATGAGGCCCTACCTGTAGGACTCCAGCCGGGACTATGAGCTGTGGGGGTGCAGTTCTGCCCACCACCCTCATCACAGCTCTGAGAATAAAACCTGTCTCTGTGCCTGCAAGGCCAGGGTATCTGCTTCTGCCTTTACCACTCCCTATTTCCCTTCAGGAACACTGGTACCCATCTATCCAACCACCTGTCTATGGTCATCCATCTACTCACCCACACATCCATCCATCCATCCATCCATCCATCTACACATCTATCCATGCATCCACCCACCCACCCACCCAAACATCCATCCATCCACTCATCCATCATTCCATATCTTTTAGTTTGACAATAACTCAGCAAATAAACTTCTTATTGGTTGTTGGATGACACTGTCCATGACATACTGGCCAATATCAGCATCTTTGCCACTCAAGCATTTTTGCACATTTCCTTCTGTCTTGGAAGCCCCTCCCAGGTCTCAATCTGGTGAACCCTACTCACCCTTCAGGTTCCAACCTGAATATCACTTTCTCATAGAGTGGCCTCCAGGGACTTTTGACCTGGCTGGGGACCCTGTCATCTCCTTGAAAGGCCCCATTCTCCTCTCTCAGGACCCAGCCCACTGCCTACATCAAGTCTATCCCCTGTGAAAGACCATGACTCCCATGAGGCAGGAGCCCATCTGTTCTGTTCACTGTGAGGCCTGACATACATGTCTGTGGACAAATGGCAGTGGGCAGTAATAGTGGGTGGCGGATGTTGAGGTCATCCTGGCTAGGCTCCACTGGAACCCGAACATACTCAGGGTGATAAGGTCCAGAGAAGACTCCTGTAGCAGTCGGGGGCTTGCCTGGGGCAGGCCTTGAATGTTGGTCATGGGTCATAGTTTTAGCTTTTGGAAACTAGCCCATCTCTGGGGTTTCCTGAGCAAGGGTTGAGATGTTCAGAGGATGGTCCCAGGAGGGCCAGCTTCCATGCATCTTGGGTTTTAGGGAGACTGAAGGGTCAGCCCAGCAGTGGGTGGGTGGTGGGGTAGGGTCACAAGGGGGAATTCAGTATGAGGACTTGAGGACTGCTACCTATCTTTGTCCTCTCTCCGGGGCAGATGTGGGGGCAAGACCAGGCCGGCAGGGGCTGGTGGGCAGCAGCATGAGTTGTGCCAGCTACAGGTCTGGAAGGTGTGTGGTGGGCAAGGGGATGGGCTCAGTCCTGACATGCCCAGCAAGTGTTCCAACGGGCTGCACCCGCACAATAGTGCAGAGACACAGAGGTCAGGGCCAGAGGCGTCTTGGTGCCAACAGCAGCAGTGGCACGAAGAAAACACATTTGCCACCATGGTTCCTATGGGCAGGGGGTTGCCACCCCAGGACGCAGGCAGGAGCAGGTGCCTGGGCAGGCCTGACGAGCCCATGTGACATGTGCAGTTATTCCTGGAGACCTGGAGACCTCCAGATGTGACGCTTAGGGATGTTCTGACAGCCCCAGGAACAGGCACCAGCATGAAGCTAATACAAGAGTAGAACAGAGACCCTGGAATCACAGGGCTGATGGGGGATGCATGGGACCCCATGCAAACACTGGGACCGAGGCATCAGTGCACTCTGCAGTCCCCTTTCACGTGTCAGGTAAGAAGGATTGTTTGCTCCATGGACGGAAAAACAAAGAAAATCACCTATCACCCGTTGGGAATTAAGATAACTCAGAAAACAAGACTTTTCATCATAGGAAGATTTTAGAGATGTGAAGCATTTAAGACTTGGGAACCCTGCTTGTCACTGTGGACAGGCTGGGTTGTGGACTCTATCATGGACCCACCTGGCCCTGCACCCCATAGGGTGCTGCCATGCTTGTGACATGTGTGTCTCTGTATGTGTATTACACCTCAAAAAAAGGCAGAAAAAACTCAACCCATTCTTGTTGCCAAACAACTCATAGGCTAAAGAAGAAATCCCAGTGGGAATTAAAAGAAATACTTAGAAGTAGAAAATACTGCAGATGCTACGAGGCAAAGCTTGCAGGATGCAGCTAAACCTATGTTTTGAGGGAAATTCATAGCCTTGGATATAAATGTTCATATCAGAAAGGAAGATAGGCTGAAGACAGACGAGCTGAGTGTCCAACTTATTTTAGAGAAGGGATACTTACCAAACTCAAAACAAGGAAAAGAGAATGGAAAGTAGAGCAGAATCAGTCGAAAAAGAAAATGAAAGATCATGTGGTATAAAGTGGGCTCTTTGAAAAAACTAACAAAGTAAAACCCCCCAGTGCGACTGACAAGTGCAAGGGAAGAGAATTTAAATTATCCAATGCCCCACAGACAGTGCAGGGACTAAGAAGGGACACTGTCTACAACCAAACACTGATGCCTTAAAAAACAATTAAAAATGGGTACATTTCAGAAATATTCAGCTTATCAGAGAGCTGATTCAATGAGAAATACAAAATAGATGGACCCTGTAACTGTTAAAAATTGAGCAGCACTGAAAGAACTTCCTTCAAAGGGAACAGGTGGCCCCATAAGTAAGTGGGACCGGCCCTCCAGGAGCGGTGTGCCCTGTCGTTACATAAACCCTCCCAGGCAGGGGCAGGGGCGCTCGCACAGACTGAGAGGGCCCTGCCCCCAGTACCAGTCGGAAACGGCACAAAACCCCAGAGTAAGCACCAGCAGATCCAGTGCAACAGTGCACCAAGAAGATAAGACAGCTGGCCTGGTTTCTCTAAGCAGGAAAGGATGAACTGACATTAGAAAATAAATGCGTAAGTATTAAAAATCTCAATGATCAATTCAAAGGGTGCAGAAACATTTTCGTAAAGCCTAAGGTACATTCGTGATAGGACACGGCACAGAAGGCAGGCACATAGCAAACGCCGCCCTGGCTTTTCCCCCCAGAAGGGGAGAAGCAGCACTTTCTGAGCCCCGTGTCCCTGAGGCAGGATGCGGGCCCGCTACACTGTGTTACCTGGCACCTTGCTGCGGCTCCTGTGGGCACAGAGCAGGATGGGAAGGGAGACGTGATGCAAAACCTTTGCACAGGCTGGTGACCTGGTTACTTAGATAGAAAAGCTAAAGAATCTGTAAGTTATGGGAAATAACGAAAGAGTTTAGCAAGGTGGATGGACATAAGATTGAGATAATAAGTGAGTTGTGTTTCCAAAGACTAGCAACAAACAAGCAGAAAAATGCAATGACAAGATGACCATCAATTTAGAATAGAAGCAGAAAATATCCAGTTCCAGAGCATAAACTAATAAGTGATATTCAAGACTCCTACAGTGAAAAAATGTTACTGAGATCTAAATAAATGAAAAGGAAGAAGTGTTTATGGAGAAGAACTTATAACGACTGAATTCTCCCCAAAGTGACTGACAGATTCAATAGAGGTGTTTTTTTAATGTTTATTTATTTATTTTGAGAGAGAGAGAGAGAGTGGGGGGGGGTGGTAGAGAGAGAGAGGGAGAGAGAATCCCAAGCAGGCTCTGTGCTGTCATCACAGAGCCCAACGTGGGGCTTGATCCCATGAACAGCGAGATCGTGACCTGAGCCGAAACCAAGAGTTGGACACCCAACCGACTGAGCCCCCCAGATGCCCCTTGATTCAGCAGAGGATTTTGTGGAACCTGATAGCTACTTCTCAGATTGACGTGCAAGAGTGAAGGCTGAGCAGAGTCAGAACACTTGAAAAAGGACAGGAGCGGGTGCCCAGCCGGGAGGGCTGGGTCTGGGGCAGGGGCCAGGAGCACGGAGCCGGGAAGCCCACCCTGCTGTCCAGAGCTGGGTGCACAGCGGCTGTGGCCAGCATCGGGGTTGGCAGGTCCAGGAGCGGGTATCCACAGGGAAACGCATAAAACCGGGCCCTTACCTCAGCTACAGAAAAAAGTCAATTATGTAGAAATTATGAGCACGTCTCTGTTAGCCCTTGGGGGTGGCGAGGTTTCTTAAGGTACAACAAGTACTAACAACGAGAGAAAACATGAATAAATTTGACTATATTAAGGCTGAGAGGAGATTATACTAAGGCAGGAGACCTCCAAGGGGCCCCTCCTGGGGCGAACGGTTTTCAGGGTGACCGGGTCATGCTCTTTGCCGCCTCTGTGTCGTGCGGTCCGAGCGCACCCTGGACCTTCCGGGGTATACCCGCGGTGCCATCGCAACAGGCCACACGCTGCCGTGGAAACCACGCTGGCTTCCACAGAGCAGGGCGCTACGGGGCTTGCAGACGTGTGAAACAGCCCCACTCTTCTCGCTGTTTTCTTGGGAAAATGCTGCTATTGCTAATAGAAATACGGCCTGTGTGTCAACAGTCAGCAGTTTATTGCTATTTTTAAGTGAATTACTAGGTAACCGCTTCCCACGTCTCAGCCCTGGTCTACACCACGGACCGGTAGGCGTAACCCGCACAAACAGGAGCTCTCTGGCTCTGGCTGCTCTGCGATTTGCAGGGGCGTAAAGGGGTCCCGAGAGCCAAAGAGGCTGAGAGCCGCTTGCTGCCTTAAAGACGGTGTGAAGACAAGTTACAGACGAGACCTTTACGGTCCGGCAAGACGGTGAGACTCTGAAGAAAAGCACGAGGAGGGGCGCCTGGGTGGCACAGTCGGTTAAGTGTCCGACTTCAGCCAGGTCACGATCTCGCGGTCCGTGAGTTCGAGCCCCG
>NC_064818.1:84644102-84692560 GCF_023721935.1 Panthera uncia | reverse complement strand
AAAAAAAAAATTAAAAAAAAAAAAAAAAGAAAAGCACGAGGAGACGGGCCCGCGGGTGGCCGGAGCGCATGTGTGGCCGCCGCGTCGCTGGGCTCACGCCCCGGAGGAGCTGCGGCCCAGACCCACGGAGAAGGCGCAGCGCAGGCGGAGAGGCTCGCTACTTCACAGGGGTGACAATGACAGCGCGCGTGGTCCGATGAATCTTCGTGGAAGTGCGTAAAAGGAAGTTCCAGAGGATGGCACGCATCGCAGCTGATGCTCGTTTTAGAATGTTAAAAACAGCGTGAACGAAACGATACTGCTTTTAGGCACAGAACCGCGAGGGGACAGGGAAGGAGTGCAGGAGCCTGGCCGGCGGACCGGGGGCGGGGGCGGAGGCCATCACTACTTTCTGGGCTTTAGTGTCGCGTCCGGTCCGGATCTAAAGATGCAGTGAAGGGGCGCCCGGGTGGCTCAGTCAGTTCAGCATCTGAGTCCAGCTCAGGTCATGACCTCGCAGTCTGTGCGTTCGAGCCCCGCGTCAGGCTCTGTGCTGACACCTCAGAGTCTAGAGCTGCTTCTGATTCTGTGTCTCCCTCTTTCTCTGCCCCTCCCCTGTTCCTTCTTTCTATCTATCTATCTCTCAAAATAAAATAAAATAAAATAAAATAAAATAAAATAAAATAAACATTAAAGATGCAGTGAAAAGGCAGAAGCCTGTGCACAGACCAGGGACGGGAACGGCCACAAACAGAAGGGCACGCGGGCCTGGTGCTGACCCTTCAGGGAAGCCAGAGACCTGACCCACCAGCGACTCGGGCCTGCATCCTGCTGCCAGCAGAGCTGGGACAAGGGCCTCTCAGCGAGGGGCTGGGTTCCAGCTTATTTTAAAGGAAAATTGGGCACAGGAGGAGCCAATCCTAAAACTCTCATTTGGGGGTGAAAACGTAGCCTAATGTCACTAAGCTAATGTGTTTTCATCTACAGTTTGAGTTTGTAACTAAACACTTACTTGTTAACAAGTGATTTCGTTTTCTCCACTGTCTTAGGGGCCGGGGCTCTGCGGAAAGCTGGGCTCTCCAGCCCTTCCTTCGTGCCCGACCCGGACCTCCCGCACCTGCACACAGCAGGGCCCCGGGGTCCATTCTAAGGATCGGGGGGGCGCCCGGGGGGCCTTGGTGATGCTGGCCCACAGCAGCCTGCTGTGGCTGCTGCTCCCGCTGGGGACTGATGCTTCAGAGGCCACGTGTTTCCTCTGGATGCCACGACCCACCCTCCGCTAATTCTCCCCGAGAAACTGTGACTCCCCGCCAGCCGCCACTGCCAGTTCCAGATGCTTTTGGCAAGTTAAATCCAGTAAATTCGCACTCGGGAGACATACCCTACAGCTGTCATGACAAGCGCGCATCCAGACAGCAAGCCATCACCAGAGCCGAGCTGCCCCATCGGGACCCTGAGTCTGACAAAGGTGGGTGTCCCAAGACAGCCCCCCCGACCCTGCACAGAGGTGCCCCAGCCCCAGCGGCCTGGCCACCCACCTCAAAGGTGTTCCCGGTCACATCGAACTCGGGGGGAACAAAGGCACCCTCGGGGTCATCTGGGGACGGAAGAGAGAAGGCTCTGGTCACACGCCCACAACGCCCAGGGTGAAGAGAAACCCGCCAGCCCGGAGGGAGGCGCGTCGCCTCCTGCTTCCCGGGGGCCGATGGCTCTCTCCCGACCCCCTTCTGTCCCCACGTCCCTGAGGAAACAGCGGTTGAGAGGGAAAACTTCACTCTTCACTGTTAAGTGTGGGGAAACGGTCCCAAGAGCACAGTGGCGGGGAGGGGAGGCCACGGGAACACTGGAGGCAGATGTCAGGCGGCCTCCTGTGCCCGCTACGATGCCCTCTGCACGTGCACTCCCTGGGGGCCAGCAGGACCGGATGCCTCGGAGCTGGCAGCCCCCGGCTCGTCCCTGCGGGGACCATATGGGCCGTGCACGAGGGCCCTCCCGCCTCCTTCTCCCTCAGCGGTCCTCGGGGCTGGAGATCCCACCAGGGGACCAGGGAGGCCTGGGCTCTGTTGCTCTGGGCCGGCCCAGGGCGCCCGTGTCCACACTGTGCCCCAAAGCTACCTTCCGCGGCCCACCCCCGCTGCCCCGCCCCGGGCTCACCGCTGAGCAGCTCCATGAAGCACACGTTCCCGCTGGTGTTGAAAGCCAGGGTGTCGGGCGTGATGCAGAGGGTCTGGAAGATGGCCGCGTGGGCAACGCTCCTCATGGACAGGCTGCACTCCAGGCACACGGCCCATGCTTCCTGCTCGCTGAGGCCGCTGTCCCGCAGCGACAGGATGTCGGCCAGGGACACGTTCTCCTGCCAAGACAGGCTGCGGCTGAGACGGGTCTGGGGACGGGCCCAGGCCGCCGTAGGGCCCCCTCCCCAGGGAAGGCCCGGCACCCCCACGTCGAGACCGATTCCAGGGAAGCAGACAGCACGTGGCGACGTTTCACTTTACGTCAGAAATAGGGTCGTAGGCAAAGGCTTTTTAAGGAAAAACAACAAACCCAGAATGTCACCCAGCCCACTGTTCCCTGGATGCCAGAAGCCACAGAGTATTTGGCAAAATGACCAGCATATCATTGGGAACAGGTGTTACTCCTGCGGTCGGGACCTAGCTCTTTGTCCCAGAAATTCTGGCCGCCCCACAGCCCACTGGCGGGGGCACCCGGCCCACAGGCTCACCACCCGTGGCTCGGTGGGCACGCCGAGGGCTTTCAGGTCGTCAGCAAGCCGTGGGCACCGGTGGAGACGAGCCGACGTGTACAAATGCACAGTGTGCGGGAAGCCCGTAGCAGAGCAGGTGCTCCAGGCAGTCCACGGAGGACCCAGGTCAAGGGGCTTTCTCTTGCAGGCCAGACCCCAGGCCTCCCTGTGCCGGGCTCAGCGTTCACGTCTGACTAGACTCCGCTGTGACTACGTCACCAGCACGCACACACGCACCCCGAATGTATGCACGTCGGACACCCGCACGCTGTCAGACACGCACACACCTCCCTTGTGCATGCACGCACGTGGGTTTACACCAACATGTGCACTCACATGCACACATGCAAATCACACATGTACCAACACGCTCAAAAAATGAGTTGATGTGTCCTCAGTGGTCAGGCATATGCCACACAGTCTCACGCACGCTCAGATACCCATACTTTCACTTAAATGCACACCTGTGCAATCCCGAGTCACACACACCCACATACATTCACACATACGCTATACACACCTTCACACGTGCACAACATACCTGTATGCACACACTCAGACCCATACGTGCACCCTGAGTGTGCACACACACACTGCCACATGTCAGACACCTTGGATCTCGAGGCCCTAATCTGGCCTGCTGTTCAATGCCCTAGTCACCTCTGTGCGTCTGTGGGACTGTGTTCCACTGGCCCTCGGGAGGGAGGAGCTCAGGGAGCCAGGCTGGGAGCTGGAGCCTGCAGGAAGCATGTGCGTGGGGTCAGGAGAGGAGGTGGAGGGTAGGGGAGATGGTGTAGAAGACAGACGGAGCCCCCTCCTTCTCCAGCCTCAGCTGCCCAGCCCTCCCAGCACACAGGAGTGTTCTCCCCATGTGGCCAAGCCCTCCAGGCCTGGAAAGTCTCCTAGCTCCTGCCCTTGAATTTCCCCCATTTGTATTGCAGGAATCCCCACAACCACAGACAAAGGGGACAAAGAGCTTAAGCCAAGAAAGAGAAAGAGAAGGAAAGAAAGAAAGAAAGAAAGAAGAAAGGAAAGAAGAAAGGAAGGAAAGAAACAAAGAAAAAAGAGAAAGGGGGAAAGAAAGAGAAGAAAGAAACAAAGAAAGAAAAAGAAGGAAAGAAAAAGAAGGAAAAAGAAAGAAAGAAAGAAAGAAAGAAAGAAAGAAAGAAAGAAGGAAAAATCAGGGAGTGGCCCCCATGGGCACCTTGGCCAAACCTCTGGGGTTCAGCAGTGTGGGTGACAGGAGGGGACCCGGGCCTGGGCTGCCTGTGCCCACGTGACTTGGCACATCCCACCATCTGCTTCCTCCTCAGAGCTCAGCACAGGTCTCCACGTCACTCCCTAGGCCCTTCCAGCTCTTTCTGTGGGGTAGGTGGATGAGGGAAGGGCAGCCAGCCCATTGGAAGCTGGTTCAAGAAGACGGGGCCACGGGGTTCACCTACATCCAAGTCAGAGCTGCCAGCCAGGTTCCAGAAATGCGTGCGGCCCTGTGATGAAGGTGGTCTGGGAGTTTTCAAAGGAGAACGAGGGCACAAAGCAGAGCACAGGATTAGACTCGTGGAGGAGGCTGGCAAACCGGAAAATCTGAATTTCCCAGCCTCTGAGGTCCACGGATGAAAGGTCTGTCTGATCTGGCTCAGTCTAGGGCCCTCGCTGCAGCACGTGGGCTCCCCAGGACGCAGGAGAGCCCAGTGATGCTCGTGGGGCCTCGTTAAAGAGGCGTCTTGGCAGTGTGTACGTGCACACACAGCACACACGCGTGCACACGCACATGCACGCGACCACACAAGTAGACACACACTAACCAACAACCCAAAGACTCTGGGTTTATGCTCCTGAGGAGAGTGAAGCCCACGGCGCGAGCGTGAGCCAGTCCCCACCGCAGGCACCTTGTTGATGCTGTGCTCGCGGTGTCTGCACAGGCTGCAGGCACCAGCTTGCGCGGCTGTTGACTGAAAGTGCCGCCAGGAGAAGGGAGCCCAGGTCGGGTGCTCCCCGGGGGCATCTCACGGCCCAGAGCCTGACTTCCTGTTCAGGTCGAGGGCCCCCGGCCCAGCTGGAAGATGCCCCGTGAGTGGGGAGGCCCCTAACCCCCAGTGCCTGTTCACGGGGGGAGCATCTAAACGGTGGGGTGCGGATTCTCTGTGCGACTTTACGGGGTGGATTCCGTGGGTCATTGCTTCCGGCACACGGCGGAAGCTGCCACTCACGGACAAGATGCTCTCGGCCCCTCCAAAGCCCAGCTGTTGCAACGGGAAGGCACGATTCAGCTGACACACGGTTCCAGGGCGGGGCTGAGATGTGCCGCTGGTTCCGATATACCAGCATGGTGGCGGGGGGGTCACCAAGTGCTGGGGGACCCTGACCCATGGCCTCCCTGGTCACCTGTCCTCTGGGGCCTGCCACCCACCCTTCCGTTCCGCCTGCTCCAGCCCTGGCTGTTGGAATGACCCTCCCTTGCCTGAATCCACGGCCCAAGGAGGGCAGAAGGGCCGAGGCTTGGCTAATGGGCCGGGCAGGGGTGAGAGACGGGGAAGCCCATGCCAGCCACTCTGCTCCCTCAGCGAACATCCCCACCAGAACCCCCAGCCACCTTGACAGACAAGAGCCACATGGGCGTCCTGCCCGTCTGTGCCCATCTCCGGGTCCCGCGGGCTCTGAGCCTTGCTGCCAGGTGGGCCCGGATCCGGATACCACGGGCCCCAGGGCAGGACTCGCGGCTCCACTGGCCGCGGCAACGTTTCGGAAAGAGGTGACGGGCTGGGAACAGAAACACCGGCCGCAGCTCCCACTGATGCCTGTCTGTAGTCCCCCGTCCAGCACAGCCACAGACCCGCACCCATGAGGGCCTGTGACAGGCCAGAGGGTTCGTGGCCTCCCACACCGCAGCCGTCCCCTGCCGTTGCCAGCGTGACCTGACCTTGTCGCTGCTGGGCAGCCTCTGGTGGCTCTACCTCTCGGATACAGACCCAGACTTCAGCGCAGGCCCAGAAGGTTCTTCAAAACCCAGTAGAGCCCACAGGGCCTGGAACCCCACCCCTCACTGTTGGCCAGCAAGGTGCTGCCTCGGCTGTGAGCAGGCCTGTGAACTGTCCTTCCCTAGAGATTGTGCAGACACAAACCCTGTCCCATCCAGGCTGGGAGGAGGGGTGCTCCTCAGGGAGGCTGGTCCCCAGGGAAGCCCCTCACCAGCCACAGGGCAGGGCTGGCTTCCCACCTGACCACCCTTGTCTGGTTATAGCAAAGTGGGTCCATCCAGGAGCTTCTGTGCCTCGAAGACCCCCCCACCCCATCAGAGATAACCCTGTGAGTCAGGGTTACGTGGGGACCCACAGGGACCGTGGATGGTTATTGTCCATTTCAAACATACTCTCGTATGTTACTTTTCTCAACCCTGGAGCATCGCGATGGGAACCCCCAACACAAACCCAAATCATTGCTGAGGACACTTGTGGACAATCTCGGGGCCTGCTGGCAGCTTGGAGGAAGCTGGGGAGGTCTGCATAGTACCCCGTTGGGGGTGCTTGCCTTAAAGCGCCCCCCTCCAACTCCGGACTGTCACCCAGCACGAAGCTCTCCTCACCTCCCCAGTCGCCTGCTGCTCTGTGTCGTCTGGGTGGGGTCATCACATGGACCCGGAGGGCCCAGTGGGAATATCTGTTTCTTCACAGGGCACCCACAGCCGTGGGTGCCTCCAGGCAGCACAGGCTGCCCCCCACCCACCTTCACATCCCTGGGCCCAGCCTGGTGCCCGGTGCATGGATGCTGGGGAGATGCTCACAGAACCCGGAAGGGATAGGAAAGCCCCCTACACCGCAGGGAAGTCTAGAAACCTGGAGATGCCCTGCCCTGGTGCCAACTTCACCTCCAAGTCTGCCCTGTCCTTGTCCCCTGGAGGCTCCTGAGGGCGACATCACCTGCCTCCAGAAGGCCTGGCATCTGCCCCTCCGGCAGCCGCTGCTCTGCCTGGTCCCTCATCCTGACCTTTGCTGCGACCAGTGCAGTGGGACAGGTGGGGCGACAGCCCCCAGGGCCTCAGACCCGCTCACCACGGGCCCGGGGGGTTTGCAGCTGAGAGAACCCCCCGGGGCACACACCCAGAGTAGAAGCGCTGGGACACTGCCACCAGCAAGGGGGTCTGCCACCATGCCTGTCCCTGCTGACATGGCCACCATACAGTCTTTCAGTTTTTGCCATCTAGCACTTGCGGACAGGTGTTCACGGCGGTGTATTTTGCGTTCCTTGATACTGATGAAGTCAAACATTTTTCATGTGTTCACTGGCCATTTGGATTTTCCCTGGGGTTACAACCAGGGAAGGACATTCCCTGGGGCTCGTGGGGAGTCCTGGCCTGTCGTGCAGTCTGTTGTTATAATCAGCTATAAAAATGGTGAATTCCCATGTCTTGTGCAGTCTGTCCATGTCCTGGGTCTGGCACCCACCACCCCTCCATGGGTGAGAAGATGCCCCGTGTCTTCTCTGTCCTGGCTCTTCCCGGGGTTTCCGTCAGTATGGGTGAGGTTGCAGTCTGGCTACCCCCTCACCTTACACGGGATGGCTTTTCAGGTGCAACCTGACGCCATAATGTTAGCAGGTACAGTCACACGACTCTGATGGGGATTTAAAACCTTCAACACCAACCGAGTTGAATGTATGCAGGAAGCATAAAGTCTGGATCAGGTGTGTTCACAGGCACAGGACATTGGTCTGGCTCCAAGGCTTGAGCTGGACAGGCTTCCTGTTTTACGGGAGCATGCCCAAAGACGGTGCCTGTCTCCCCCAAAAGGTGAAAGAAGTTTGAAGGGCTCATCTGAGCTTTCCCAATGGATGCTACTAACCCAGTGGCATCCCACTTCATCTGGAGGCCTCGGTCACAGGACGATGGGAACCCCGCAGCCGTGTGCACTGTGCACAGCTAGGGGGCTGCTCCAACCCAGAGGGGCACCAGGGAACCCTCCAACCCAGCGAAGGCAGCAGGGCCACGGGGGTACAGGCCGTGGGCGGGGATCCGGCTCTGGCTCTGAATCCCGGCTCTGCTGTTGTTTGTTTGTTTGGCACGAGCCACAGGGCACGAAGGAGGCCCTAAGAGGATGGGGTCCAAAGATCCACGTTCTCCATCTGCTTTGGACGGTGACTTAGGAGGTGAGTCTTCTAACAGACACACTGAAATGCGTCCTCTGGGGGAGGTTTTGAAGGCTGTGGGCTGGGCGCACCCTTTCTTTTTGCATCAAAGCCATGGAAATGCCCAGAGGTTTATTTATTCTCTAGCTTTCCCTCTCTGCAGCCTTGTCTCTCACCAAATCCAGGCCACCATGGCGGGCGGGGGGGGGGGGGCACACCAACCCTCGGGTCCGGCCTCAGCGGCTCTTGGCAGGCCAGCCACGGGGTTCCCACAGCAGGCTCTGCTCCCCAGAAGGACAGGGCCACCATGTCATGAACCCTGCCCTTAACAGCCAGCCTTCTTGCAAAAGTGTGTGTGTGTGTGGGGGGGGGGGGATGGCAGGCAGAAGGCAGAGGGCCCTAGGGGCTGTGGCTAGGTCCTTAGGAACCCCCTTAACTGCTCTAGGAGGGTGGTGGCCGTGTCTAACTCTTGGCCACCAGTCTCGCCCACGTGGGCACTGGAGGGTCCTCATCAGCAACATGCCGGTTACAGCCCGTTCCGTGGATGGTTGCATGATGCCGGGATCCCTCCACAGTGAGCACAGAAGCCCAGGGACTGGGGCATCTGCCTGCTTGGAGGCTTGGAAGGCCCTCCTTTGCCAAGACCCCAGAGCCTTGGGTCTTCCTGGGAGTGGCTGCCTTCTCGGGGGGCCACCTATCACATGGAGGGACCCGGCTTGTTGATTTGGCCCCAGGCCTCAGCCTGCGGGTGCCGTGGGGAAGCAAGAGGTGCAGGCAAATCGGTTCTGTGGGCACCTGTCCAGTTAATGACCAGAAGCTCTATGTGGCGGAGACTGCTGGTCCCTCTGAGCCTTGGGAGGGGGGATGCTTCGGGAC
This sequence comes from Panthera uncia, assembly GCF_023721935.1. NCBI lineage: Eukaryota > Metazoa > Chordata > Mammalia > Carnivora > Felidae > Panthera > Panthera uncia. The sequence continues at coordinate 84,683,841 of NC_064818.1, read as the reverse complement.
TCGGGATGCTGGGCGGAGGCCTCTGCTGTTCTGTGTGCAGGCAGCGGCCCTCAGTCCCGGGGGCTCCCCCCCACCCAGCTCCTGAGCAGGCCGGCCTGATTGCGCTCTGCTGGCCAGTGCCTCCCACTGACCTCCTAGGGTGCCGGCAGGGAGGAGGACAGTGCTCCACCCCCTCCCGCTCACGACGCCCCACCCCACACTCATCCATCCAGCGTTTATAATCAGGAGCCCCCACCCTCCCCGCGGAAGGACCCAACTTCTTCAGTGACCACCCACCCACTGCTGTCCCGTGGGGCTGACATTCCAAGGGTCCTGTCCTCTCAAGGCGAAAATGTTAAGGCTGACGGGGCGTTGCTGAGAGCGGCCTCCAAGACCTGGGCCAGGGGCAGGGGTCCTGGGAGCCGGGGCACCCTCCCCCGTACTCTCCCTAGGAGCGGGTGGGGGGAGGCGGGGCCCACCGCGCCCGGGCTCACCTCGTCCTCCGGCAGAGTGGGGAGCGGCTCGAAGTCGTAGCCCGCTAGGTCCTTGCCGTCCTCCTCGTACAAATCCGCCACGGCCGCGTCCATGGCCTGCATCGTGCGGGCTCGCGGGGGGCGCCTCGGACTCGGCCAGCGCTGGGGCCTCGCGCTCCGCGCTCCGGCCGGCGCCCCTGCCCCGCCGCGCCCGTCCGGCCTGGGCCTTCCCGCGGGCCCTGCGCCCGGCTCCGCGCGCGGCCGGGCTCGGGCTCCGGTTTGGACTCCGGCTCCGCGCACGGCCGGGCTCGGGCTTCGGTTTGGACTCCGGCTCCGGCTCCGGCTCCGGCTCCGGCTCCGGCTACGCGCGCCCCGCCGCCATGGCAACGCGCCCGCCCCCCGCGGCCCCGCCCTCGGCGCGCCGCCCGCGCGCCTGCCGCAGTGTCACCCGAGCGGGGGACGGGGTGTCCGGGAGGAACCGGGGGTCCCGGCACTCGCCAGGCCGGGCTCACTTTGGCGGGCGCTTGGGCGCGACTGGGGTCTGCGCGCTCTCGGGGACTCTGTTCCTCGGGGACGCTGGCTGCTTCTGCAGCTGCACGGAGCCGGCGGCCTGTGAGCGGCTGGCACCGTTTGGGGCGGGGCCTCTCGTGTGGCCGGCGTCCTCAGCGACGCCACCGCAGGCTGCTGCCTGGGTCTGCGCCCACCTGGGGCCCCGAGGTCGAGGGCCGTGGCCCACTCCCAGGAGGGCTCTGGGTGGGACGTGGACCCTCCGTCCGCCCCCCCCCCTTTCCTCCCCCCACCGCCCAGGGGCGCGGCTGCCGCAGTCCTCGCTGGGGGTGGCGGCTGCGGAGGCGCGCGGTTGTGGGGGGGGGGGGGGAAGGGGAGACGGGAGTGAGGGGGCAGGAGAGCCGGCGGGGGCCGGTCTGGGCAGCTTGGGGTCTGGCCTTGCCTCCTCGCTTGAGTGAGGGTCTCCCGGATGCTTGTGCGGACGCAGGATTACAGCTTCATCCACACCTTACCAGCCAGCCTGGGGGCGTAGGAGACGCCACACAGCCCCTCCCCACAATTTGGCTGTCCTGCTGCCTCCTGATTAACCCCTCCGTCGCCCCATTTGTGGTCCACTGGCTGGACTTTGCGCAGCACCGGGGTGAGCCTTGCCCCAACCTGGGGCCTGTGGTTGGCAAACAGGCCGGCAAAGGGCCAGACAGCACCCCCTACCACCTTTTCCATGGGAGGGTGGGTGGCAGTCTCACCACCCTGGTGGACGTGGTCCTCGCCGGGCTCCCAGCAGAGCTCTGGGCCAGAGCCCCGGTAGGAGAGCAGGTGCTACTGGCCAGGCTTGTGGGTTTCCACATGTGGCCAGCCCACCCCCCCCCCCCGCCAGGTCCACCCGGCGGGTGCTCCCCAAATTCTCGCGTGAACGAGGCAGGTGTTGTGGCAAGGCCTGCCAAGTCCGAACAAGTACTGGGGCACGGATTCCCAGCATTCTGTGCCCAGGTCAGGTCACTGTGACCCTGGGCCCTGGCACGTGACACCCAAGCATGCGAGGGCCATCCGAGTCACCAAAGAAATAGGCCTCAGGCTGGCAGCCAGGTGGGTGCTGGCCAGCCTCACCCGCGGCAAAATGCTGATCCTTGAAGCCACCCAAGTCAAGCAGACTTGTGGGTGCCGCTCCCCACTTCTGGGGGTTCTGGGAAGCTCAGGGCAGCAGCCAGGGTGGGGTGGGTGGCCGTGGCTGGAGCTGCAGAAGCCAGCTGGCAGCTGTGCGGTGGGGGCCAGCTGGCAGCACCCAGGCCTCAGAAGGAGGCAGAGGGTGGCAGGCGGGCGGCTCCAGGCTCCGAGTCCACAGAGCTGAGCCCCCTGCCCGCGGGCTCCCCCTGGCCGCGCTTTCCCTTGCCGAGGGCTGGAGACGCCCTTTCACCCGCCGCCCAGCGCAGGTGCCCGGTGCGCCCCCACGGGCTGCAGGGACCTCACGGGCGTGCGTGTGGGCTCTGTCACCTGGCTCCGCGGTGGCTGTGGCCCTGGGCCAGGGGTCAGGGGTGGGGACTGAGGCGCCGATTGGGAGGGTAAAGATAATCCCACAGCTGGGGAGCGGTCTTGAGTCTGAGGACACACGGTCTACTTGAGCAAGAGGTGCGTGCAGTTTGTGTGACGGACAGGCTTTGATGCGGCTCACTCAGCTTTGGCTGTTGCAGCCTGAAGGCGCCTAGTGGACACTTCCCGGCTCCTTGGTCAGACGGATGCTCGGCTGCTCGGAGGAGACGGACCAGGGTGCGCGGGGTCGAGTGGCCGCGGGGAGGTCAGGGGAGGAGCTGAGGGGGAGTGGCAGGGCGGGGGGGGGGGGGCGGGGGGGGGGGGGGGGGGGGGGGGGAAGACCCCGTGGGGCTGAGGCCACACTGCTATCCTTCCTTCGTTTAAAAGTTTGTCGTCATTGGTCTTGTTCAGTGAGTGATGTCACCCCCGCTGGAAGCTTGCTTAGTCCGAGTGTTTGCATGGAGCCGGCTTTTGTGGCCAGCTTTGGTCCAAGGAAGGATTTGGTGTTGGCTCTGTGTTTTGGTGCCTTAGACACAATAGATGCTCCGTTAATGTTGGATGAGGCATGATTCTTGACCCCAGAGCAACACACTTGGGTGTGAGGACATCCCGGTGGCCCCTGGATGTCCACTCGAAAATAGTTCCAAACCCAGGGCCAAGAGCCCTGGCGAACAGACCACTGGAATAGCCTCTCAGTTTTGGCCTCCATGCCTGCCCCTGCCACCACCCCAGTGTGCCCAGCCCATGCCCAGCCTTCTTCCTGAGGCCTCTGGGGTGATGTCAGAGGTCCGAGGCCATGACGTGGTGGTGCCCCAGCCTTCTCAGTGGCCTTCCCTGACCTCTCTACTCACTCTCTGCCCCACCTCACTTTCCCACAAGACTCCCCCCCCCCCCCCCCCCCCCTGCAGATCCTGGCCTGAGCTGCCCTCCTTGCCTCTGGCCTCTGCCCTCTGCCCTCCATGGACCTCCCTCCTGGTCAATGTCAGGTCAGGACACCCCTGATGGACGCTGTTTCCTGCAAAGCTCCGTGCTGACTGCTGGGCCCTTGTCCTACACAGACACTGGCAGGACTCTGCCTTGTCCTTCTGAGCTGGGCGTCTCCTTCGGATGGGGGCTCGCTTGGTCTTGGGGTGCTCAGTCGGCACTCAGCATGGCCAGGCTGCGTGCTGAGGTGAGCGGAGTGGGCTCTTCTGGGTCCTGGCTCTCACTTTCCCTAAATGAATTCTGAAAAGCTGTCAAACTGTTTGAACATTTCAAAGTCAACATTTAAATTGTTAAAGAAATCACAAATGTAAATAATGCAAAGAATGTAATTTCTGGTGTGGTAAATATTGATATTTTGAAATAAAGCTGTTACTCTTGTGAATGTACCCAAGAAGCTAAATACCAAAATGGTTTTGCTTTTTTACACTTTTATTTTTAAGTAGGTCCTATGCCCAATATGGGGCTTGAACTCACGACCCTCAGATCAAGAGTCGCATGCTCCATCGACGGTGCCAGCCAGGTGTCGATACCACATGTCAGTCACTTAAGAAATCACATAAACACGTTCTTTACCAGTCCAAAATCTTCATCATAGTATTTTCCCTTAATTACAGACATCAAACTGTGGCCAGAATTGTATCCTCCTGTGATATCTTTTCATGCTTCATAGTGTCTATAGACCCCGATTACACGTCTTTGCAACAAAAACGCATGTAGTGTTTCATAAACCAAATATTCAGTAAACTGGGGCGCCTGGGTGGCTCAGTCAGTTAAGCATCTGACTCTTGATTTCCGTCCAGGTCATGATCGCACAGTTCATGGGATTCAAGCCCTGCATTGGGCTCTGCGCTGACTGTGGAGCCTGCTCGGGATTCTCTCTCCCTCTCTCTCAAAATAAATAAATAGACTTAAAAACACCACAAATATTCAAGAAACAAAAACATTTAAATTTTCTTTTGTTTCCCGTGACCATAGGGTTCATTTTACAGTATGGAGTCTTTTGGGAAAGTAAACGACCATGTTTCTCCTGGGGCTGCAGGCAGACACCCAAGGGTGGCGGGCCACTGACATGGCTCCTGTTGGAGGGGCCTGAGCCCTCTTAACACTCTGTGGCTGCCACTGTGGCTGTCAGTCTGTGGCTGCCGCTTTGTGGCTATTATTCTGTGGCTGTCACTCTGTGGTTGTCACTCTGTGGCTGTCACTCTGGCTGTCACTGTGTGGCTATCACTCTGTGGATGTCACTCTGGTGGTGTCACTGTAGATGTCACTCTGTGGCTGTTACTCTGTGGCTGTCATTCTGTGGTTGTCAGTCTGTGGCTGTCAGTCTGTGGCTATCACTCTGTGGATGTCACTCTGTGGGTGTTACTCTGTGGCTGTTACTGTGGTTGTCACTCTGGCTGTCACTCTGTGGCTATTACTCTGTGGCTGTCACCCTGTGGCTGTCACTCTGGCTGTCACTCTGTGGCTGTCACCCCGTGGCTGTCACTCTGTGACTATTATCGTGGCTGTCCCTTTTTCCATAAGGACACCAGTCATGTTGGATTATATCCACAAAGCACTGATTTCCAAATAAGGTCACACAGGTACCTGGAGCTAGGACCTCAACATGTCATTTTTGGGAACACAGTTCCACCCGCAACCCTGTCCTCAGAGCTGGCCCCGGGACCAAGAAGAAGCTGTTTTCGCCCCTGGGAGCCTGATTACTGCACTCAGAGCTCCGCTGGGGCCGAGAGCAGCGTGTCTGCCACCTGGAGTGTGGTGTCGGGCGGGCACACGGCTCGTGGCAGGTCCCCGTGCCGCTCTGGGCACATGCGGCCCTCCTTGCCCCCTGAGCTGGCCGCGTGTGTCTGCGTTTCCATTGCTGCGGCCGGGAGAGCCTCAGAGAGCAGCCTCTCCTGGGCTACGGTCACATGTGGCACAGCCTTCCCGGGCTGGAGGACCCCGGCCAGCGAGTGTCCTGCTGCGTGCAGTGAAGGGACAGATGTGGTGTCGCCCGGGGGTCGGGGGGGATCGCCCTGTTCGGCGTGGGCCGGTGCACCTGGTGGCCCAGGTGTTGAGTGGAGCTCCCGGGCGCCAGCGCCCCTCCTCCGGGCTCCAGAGCGCCCGGCTGCTTCCCGGGCGGGGCGGCCACTGTGCTAACTGCAGGTTTAATGACAAACCCACTGCGGCGTGGTAGCTTGTGTTTTCACCGCATGCCGCTCATGAGTGATTTCTGCCAAGGACAAATGCAGGCGTGGGCGGCTCTGACTCTGACATCTCAGCGCCAGCAGGTGGTGGGGGGGGGCGGGATTGCCCGCTGTGGGTTGGGGGCACCAGATGCCTCCTCTCCACGCCCCCCCCCACTGTTATTGTTGGCACCTCTCCCCTCCCTCAGCTGCCCAGGATTCTCTGTAATTAAAAAGCCATCAGTGACTCGGTGTGGGCTTTGGGGTGCGTTTGGAGGGTCCCTGCGAGGCTTAGCCCTTCTCCGTGGCTGGGGGTTGGGTCTGTAGGCAGAGGAAGCCCTGGGCCTGGGAACTGGCACTTCTTTTCCTTGTTTCTATTCGTGGAACCGAATTTCAAATAGGGCTTTTTGTGGGTCAGTCTGCAGCCAGAGGAAGGCGGTGGCCGTTGTGTAACATAAAGTTAGCTCGCTCTCTCCAGGGCCCCCGGGCCCACTTGAGGCTTCTCTGGCCAGTACACTAACCCTAACCCGTGACAAACAAACATTGGTCTTTAAAAACCAAATTCCAGACTAAATTCAACTAAAGCCAGTTTAAAGGAGAAATCGCCAAGAGCTTTCTGGCTATGGTATTCCCTCCTGCATGGAGAGCAAAACTGATTTTACGCTGTGGGTCCCTGTCGATGAAATGCTAAAATGCTACATCTTTCCCGGATGGATGTTTATGTCTCTTGAAAAATAACGAAATACTCCATTTCACTCACTTCACGGGGAAACGTTTCTCAGAAAAAAAGGAAAAGATCTGAGACTCAGATCCCGATGAACACGGCCTCCGGCAGGGAGCCAAGCCCCGGGGCCCCGGACCCTCGGGTAAGGCACACCCGTTCCTGCCATATTGGGGTCTCCCTCTCCTCTTTGCCCCGAACTGCATGCAAGTGTGTTCCTTTCGTGGACGTCTTGTGACCTGTGCTCTCCGGCTTTCCCAAAGCTTCTCAGGCCACGGCTTTGGCGACTTTTCCACAGAGCCCTGGGGCCGAGGCCGAGCTCAGTGGCCTTCTCAGGGGTCCCCTTCGCCCCCCAAACGCTCAGTGTTTCTCACGGGCAGGTTTGTGAATGGGCTTTTCCTTCTGTGCCGGGACTTCCGTCTTATCATTTACCCCGAAACACCGGTGGGTTCCCCCACCTTCGTCTGAGGGCTGTTGGCCATGAGGCAGGCACCACCTCCGTTTCCCGATTCGTCTCTTCCAGGCAGAGATCCCTTCGTGGCCTCCCGGGGCCTCAGGCTGACGTTCTCTGTTCAGGATGGTTCCATCCAGCTCTGGAACGAATTCCACGTGTTTATGAACATTCCAGAATGCCGTCTTCCCAGGTGTTCATAGTCACTTGCCTCTGTTTCTGGTGCATCTGCGGGAAGTGAGGGAACTAACCCTGCTGCCTTCAGCTTCCTGAGCTCAGTGTGCACGTCGTCGTGCAAGAGGGTTTACCTTCAGGACGTGACTGAGGCCACTGCCCTCGTCCGGGACGCTGTCCCTCCACATTGCTCTGCCCACCCCCGTGCTGTCGGCCCTGGTGGTCGCTGGGGCCCCGACAGAGCGCGCTGTGAGGAGGGGCGTCGTGTGGGAACGGACGCAGACAGAGGAGAGAGGCCTGCGCAGCAGGTGAAGCTCCGTCCCTCCTTCCCGCAGGTACGGGGCGGAGGCGGAGGCTGGCTGGGCCCGGGGTGAGTGCTGGCCTCGGAGCTGCTTCCTCGGAGCGGCCGGAGGGCTTTGCCGGCAGGGCACGTGGCTCACGGATGTTCTGGCAGAGCGAGGCTGCCGCGCCCTGACCGTGTGGTCCCGGGCAGGTCACTTGACCTCTCCGAGCCTGTTCACGGGGCTGACGTCAGCATTTGACGAGTGGCACGTGAAAGGCACGTGGCCCGGGGCTTCCGAATATACTTGGCAAAGGGCGCGTGCTCCCCCGGATGAGAACGGCAGGGGCTGATACGGCGAGCGCACCGCGCGGGGGTCCCGCGACTCTCGTCTTGGGCAGAGACCCCAAGGCAGGCAGGGAGTGGGAGAGTCCCCAGAGGAAAGGGGGCTCAGGCGCCCTGCTGGAGGCTGGGACGCGGTCCTCGGCCTTCCCCACTCACCGCTCCTGAGCTGGGTGGGGGAAAGACCCGGGCAGAGAGGCGGCCGTCACTGGCTGACTCCTGACACTGAGTTGGTTGCTGTGGAGGTCGTGGGGGCGGGGGGAGAGCGGGTCCGGGTGGTCGGGCCGACGCCTGCTGTGACTTCAGTGTGTCTCCTGCCTGCTGACAGGGTCCCAGGGACCCAGGGAAGGCTGGAGGGGCCGCAGACTCTTGGCGGGCCACCTCCCCCCAGTGCCTCCCTCGCCGCAGCCCCAGCTCAGGCCGTGAGACGTGGGGTGTGGCAGGGACAGCCGCCAGCACTTTGTAAACTCTTGAGCGTGGCGCGTCCTGCTGGGGCCCTCGGCCTCCTGGGCCTCGGGTCCCAGCGATGGGACAGGGACGGGGGGAGACCCGTGGCCTCTCCTCAAGCTTCTGCCTTCCCTGTGGTCTAGTTTCCAGTGCGGGGGTCCTGGGGGCCTGTGTGCAGCTTAAGAGGCGAGCTGGGTGTGGCCGTGTCTGCAGGTGGTTTCTTGTTCTTACCTGGTTCGCTCACTTTTTGCTGACCTTGTTCCTCGGACCCAGGTGGGTCACGCTGGCGGGGGGGGAGGTGGCGCTGCCCTGGGGGGCGCTCCAGGCCAGCACCCCCAGCAGCACCCGGGTGCTGCACGGAACCTGAGCTGGGGGAGGGCAGCAGCAACTCTGTCCTGTCTTTTTTTTAAGATTTGGAGGCGGCTCAAAAGGGCTGTTGTGCATCAACTTAGATTTTTCATATATATGTGTATCTTTTTTTAGAGAGAGAGAAAGTGCTAGTGGGGGAGGGGTAGACAGAGAAAGAGAGAGAATCCCAAGCAGGCTCCACTCTCAGTGAGGAGCCCGACTTGGGGCGTGATCCCACGACCCTGGGATCACGACCTGAGCCAAAATCAGGAGTCCAATGCTCAACTTACGGTGCCCCTGGGCGCCCCCAAACCATCCCCTCTTAGTGAGAATCCTGCCAGCTAGTCTGGCCAGAACGCCGGCCGCGGGTTGGGCCCCTCCTCCTTTGCCGTGATGTGCCATCAGGGTGGCCAGGTTTGGAGGGCGGTGTTCTTGCTGCAACCGGATGGGCCCGGGGAAGGTTTGGCCAAGGAGAGAACCTCCGTCAGACCTGCCCCGCTCCCTAGATTCCCGTCTGCCCATGCCGTCCTGGGGGGGAGCCTCACCTCTTGCCTCCCCCGCAAGACCCCGCCGCAGTCCACCCTGAATGTAAATGTCATTCAATGATTTCGCTTTGTCAGGAGCCCCCACTGTTGCCAGGGAGGGGCATGTGCTCCACAGCTATCTACGGGGCAGCCCCTGGTCCAGGACCTGGTCAAGACCTTGCCCCAAGGGGACTCCGCTCCCCTGGTGCTCTTTGCAGCCATTGGCCACAGCCCCGTGTTTGGTGTCCACTTACTTCAACTCCACAAGCATTTCTTGAGCACCTACTGTGTAGCCCACTTGCATTGTGCGGGACACACCCTTCTGTGGAAGGACAAGCGGCTTGGCCCTCCCCGGGAGGTCCAGCAGGGTCTACAGGGCCCGGGGTTGGTGGCGCTGGGGTCTCCTGCTAGGGACCCTCATCCGGGATGGGCCTTTGGGTCACCCTGGTCACCCTGGGCTCGTGACCCCACACCTTGCGACCTCAGACTGTCCTGCTGTGTGTCTGCAGAGGCTTCTTGTTGCACAGCTTGTGGGGTCCCACGTGGACCCTGGTCCCCAGGATAGCGGTGGAGTGCGGCCAGGGGCTCCTGCCTCTGTACCTGGCCCAGTGAGGGTCTGCCTCCTGTCCGGATCCTGGCCTGAGCTCGCTGCCGGGGAGCTGGACCTTACGGGAGTGGACCAGGCCCTGGGGCTCTCGGATGCCTAGCCGTGGCTACCATTCAGCCTGGGCTGGCACCTGGGGTGTGCAGGGTCTGTAGTGGTCCCGACGGACCCCCCCCCCAGGCCATGCTTTAGCGGCGGAGGAGCCAGGGGGCCACCGGGTTCCGTGCTGCATTTGGGCTCTGGCAGGCCCCGGCTCACAGGTCCTGGCTCTGTCTTTGGCCAGCAGCGGGACCTGAGCCTAATCCCTGTCTGAACACAGTAGGGAGGCTGGAAGAGTGAAGAGGAAGGGTGGAGCACCCAGGCCCACCCTGCCCTCCCCCACCCCCAGGTCTGGACTCATCCCTTGGTCTGGAATGTTTCATTCCTCCTTCCTGGAGGGCTTTGGGCTGACTCCAGGGCCCGCTTCTTCCCGTGAGAGCCCCCAGCTGCAGCCTGGCCTGAGCTGGCCCCCTCCTCCCCTCCCCTCCCTTCCCTCCTTCATCAGAGCCTGAGCTAAGTGGTTCAGGCCCAGCTCCCCCAGGCAGGAGGCGCAAGGAGCTGGCTAATGCCCAGGGTCCCGGTTTCTCTGGTCTGCCCGCCTCCTCTCTCCTGATCCCCTTAATGACGGCTCTGACCTGTGTGCCAGCTGCGAAGGCGCGTAAGGTGGATGGCCCATTACCAAATGCGGCGTGTGGAACCAGATGGAAAAGGCTGGAAGGCCCAGGGGCCCCAGCATTCGGGAGGCAGGATGGCTGTTGTGCCCCTTCCCCCCCCCCCCCCCCCCACCCCGCCAGGGTCCAGCAGCAGGGCGCCCCCGCACATCTGAGGCCCAGGAGACATAACACGGCCACAAACTTTTCTTCATTCACTTTCACTGGTGACCCCTTCTGCCAGGGGCCCAGCACATCTTCTCAGGGTGGCCCCAGGTACCTCCCCACTCTGGCCCACAGTGAGCCTTTCATGTCCGTCTTTGGTCCATTTCTCCCACCAGCAGCTGATGTCGTAACGCAGCAAGGCTCAAGTGTGGCCCCTGCCCCCCGCCCTCTCCCACACCCACCCTCGCCCTCCCCTGCAGTAGAATCGACAAACCCTGGGCTGTGTGTATTTAAAATGCGCGTGGATACATCAGGAGGCCAGCATGGGAGTGGGCACAGCCGTCCCGCTGGCCCAGTGGGGCAGGGGGTCCTCTGGGAGCAGTGGATGGGCTCAAGGGAGACATAGCGTGGGGAGGGATGTGCCACTGGACAGCCAGGAAGGACACCTGCACACTAGGAGCAGGAGGCCAGAGCAGAGGGTGAGGCCCTCCCTAGAGGACACCGTGGGATGCGGGGCACTGTCCTCACCGGGCTCACCAGGTCCAGGGACGTGCGGAACAAGCAAGTGGGTGGCTCTGGGCTCAGCAGGCCTCCTCCAAGCACGAGAGTCCCCGAGTGTGTTCAGGCTCCTGTGGTAAATTATCAAGGCCACCAAGTTACTCATTATGCAGAAACTTGTTTTTTTTAAGTATTTAAAAAATGTTTATTTATTTATTTTGAGAGACAGAGACAGCATGAGCGGGGGAGAAAGAGAGAGAGAGAGAGAGAGAGAGAGAGAGAATCTCAAGCAGGCTCCCTGCTGTCAGCACAGAGCCTGACGTGGGGTTCGATCCCATGAACCGTGAGATCATCACCTGAGCCGAAGTCAGACGCTTAACCGTCTGAGTCACTCAGGCGTCCTAAAACTCATTTTTTATCGATCTTATTAGAGTAATTTTCAATCTGGTTAGATTTGGACTAAATTGAAGTTGGCCACTTAGCCTCTGCACCTGCTTCTGAAGCCCAGATGTTCTGTGCAGAGAGCGCGTTCCGTCCCACCAGCCCCACGAGGTTTGGCTCTGTCCTCTGCACATCATCCTGCTTGAGGCCAAATGGAGAAGCCAGTGCTGGAGGGGTGGGTGGGGTGTGGGGGGGCCAGACTGCGACCTGGGCGGGGGGAGGTGCTGCTCTGCTCCCAGCACTGCCGGGTCCCTGGCCCCACGGTGGGGGCCCTCCAGCCCCAGGACATAGCTGCCTGGGGACAGAGACTGACCATCCTCCCGCTGTTCCAGACCCCTGGTGCGGGGCTCAGACCTATCCACTGGGGCCCAGAGTCCTCCCCTGGCCGTCCCCCCATGTCAGAGCCTGGCCTCTCCCCCTGGGCCACGCGAGCGCTTGTCCCGGACTCCTTCTTAGCAGCCCACACCAACGGTGTGCCCCTGAAGCTGGCGTGGCCCTCAGCACTGTCCGTGACGTCCCCGAGCGGCTGCCATGGCGGTGCCGTGTGATGGGGTCTGACCCACACCTGTGCAAGGGCTCCCACTTGGGTGCCGGGGGAGATTCAAGCCCCACGAGCTCCCGCCTGCGTGTGGAGACCCTCACCCGGCCCTGTCGCCTGCCGCAGTAACCCTGAGCCAGGCCCCTTCCCGCTCCCTCAGGCTTGCCGGGGACGGTCCCCCAAGGCCACCGTGCTCCTGCGGGTACGGAATCCTCTTGTGGGGTGTCACAGGTCGTGCTTCCGACCCAGGTGCCGGTGGGGGTTCCTGTGTTTGCAGAATCCACACGACTTCTGTTCAAAACCATCCTGTCTGTCTGCGGTGCTGGCTCAAATCCCCCTGCAGCCACGGTGGCACCAGGAGGTGGCTCCAGGTGTGCACGGGGCACGGAAGTGCAGTCTGCTCCGTGGGCTCAAATCTGGCCAAGGCTCGAAGGCTGTTGCTGTGCGACGTTCCGAGCTGCTCCCGAGACCTGGGGATCTTGGAACGGCCTGAGGTCGCCTCTGCCCACTGACGTGGGGACATGTTCGGTTTGGGGGTGACCCATGTAGAAATTGTGAGGCATCGGTGTCGTTCGGACCACTCTCCCTCAGGCGCCTGCACACACAGGGGACCCCAGGGCTTTGCTCCTGGTCTGTTCCTTACTCTTGATTGCCCACCTCACAGCACACGGCTGCGTTCTGCACAGCCTGAAGGGGCGACGTGGACGCGCCCCGCCTGCTTATGCCACCTGTGGGAGCTCGTGGGGTGTCAGCCCTTAGACTGTCTGCTCTGCTCTGTGTCCCGGGACCAGCCCGGCTGAGTGGGGTCCACTGGGACTCACACCAGCTCCCCAGCAGCCAGGGCTTCTGGAGGGAAATTCTTCCTGGCTCTAACCACATCCCTCTGCGGCATGAGGGGCTGCCACACTCCCCATCCGGCCTCCATAGCGCTCCGAGGTGGGGCGGTGGTGCCCTAGGCCAGCCCCTGGGGCAGGAATGGGGGGCAGGAGCCTGGCTGTGCCTGGGGGACCCCTGCAGGGAACTGGGCTCCCTTCTCCAGTGACCCCGGAGGGAGGGCCGCTGGCCCCGTGGGATGGGAGGTGGGGTCTCGGTGGGACCAGCTTCTGGGGGAAGATGGGCTGGGATCAAGCCTTCAGCCTGAGCATGTGCACGTGTGTAAGCGTGTGTAAGCGTGTGTGCACGTGTATAAGCGAGTGGGCACACATGTGCTTGTGTGCGTGTGCCTGTGCACTGTGCCCCGTGTCCTTGGGGACTCTGGTCCTGTCTCCTGCCCCACCGTCCGGGCATGCCCACCCCTGCACATCAGACCTGGATGTCCTTCCTCCCTGACCTGTGGGCGGCAGAACGTTCTTCGATCTTGGATCCAGTGGGCAAAATTTTAACCCCAAGTGCCTGTTGGATAATAAGTCGTGTAATGAAACCTTCTGCCACAGCCTCTGGGTGGTCGACACGGCCTGGTGAGGAGGTGAGAGGGTCACGTGCGGGTGGGCGGGCCCAGCTGCCCCGGGAGGTGGTGCCATCCTCAGAAGGGGCGGGTCTGGTTGCCGTGGCCCGCGTTGTCCCCCTCCCACCCTGGAACCCCTGTGCGTTACAGGGTGAGTGGCAGGATGGCAGGCGTGGCACGGGCAGCACGTGGGGCGGACACGGCCGGGCTGGAGCCACCACCTCTGCGTGTGGCCCCCTACGTGCCTGCCTGGGGCCCTGAGTGCGGGGGGCAGGTGGCCGCCCCAGCCCAGCACAGAGCCTGGCCCCTCTCGGGAGGCCCCCACCCGAGAGGCTGCTCCTGGGTGCCTGAGCTCACACCCTCGAGCTGATCCTTGTCCCAAGGTGGGTCCCTGAGGCTCAGGGCTACCCTTGACCATCCTGTAGAGTCCCAGCCAGGCAGGCAGGGCATGGGGCAATGGGGTGAGGGGCAGGGCTGCTGAGCCCGGATCCCTGACCCAGCCCCCACCCCACAGAGCCGGCAGGGGCTCCCCAGGGGACCGGCGTCCAGAGGTGGCTCAGCAGGCCTTTCGGGAGAGTCAGAGGGCTGGGGGGTGCCTTTCGTCTAACTGTCATTGTGCCTGTGCTCTCCAGGCCCGGAGCGCCAGCTATGCCCGGAGGAGGGCCGAGCCTCAAACCGGGCCTCCCAAGGTCCCACGGGGGCAGCCGACCGAGGCCGCAGCAGATGCTGTCCAGAGAGCAGCGGCAGATGCACAGCCTGGCCCTGGCCGCCATCTGTCTCGGCTCGAACTGCGGCAGGGATGCGGTCCAGACATGTCTGGCTTCCAGAGGCTTTGCTGATGGGGAGAGCTTGGTGTCCCTCTACCCCGGGGGAGTGAGATGCACCCCCACGTGGCGTCGCTGTGTGTCTCACATGCTCTCTGGGAAGGGCAGGCACACGTCTCTCACACACGCACGTGCATAAGTGCATGCGTGCACGCTCAGACAACACACACCCAACTCTCACAACCCACACACGTGTACGTGTGGACGCATGCACATACTCAAATGCACACACAGACAGCACACGCCCAACTGTCACAACCTGCACACGTGTACACGTGCACACACACACGCTCAAATGCACACACAGACAACACGCGCCCGACTCTCACAACCCACACACGTATACATATACACACTCACGCACAAAGGACGGAGGTGACATACCACGAGACCAGAGACGTTGGATCTGGTTCCGACCTCCCGTCCCGCATCCTTCTGGAAGTGTGTTCCGTGTGGGGTGTCTGTGCTGCGCTGAGCTGTGGATTTATGCTCTGAGAACATTACATGCGGATGGGATATGTCACAACACTGTCCCAAGTGGACTCAGGAGGCCGAATCAATACTGAAACACACGAGGTTTAATGTTTAGTGTTGAATTTCTTTGGTTTGAATGAGGAGCTGCTGGGGCTGCTGGGGGCAGAAAGGACCACGGTGGGTGCCTCCAGAGGACCGGGGTGTCCAGGGAGAACAGCCTGTCTGGGCTCCCCGGTCCCGGCTGGGTCCCGGCGCAGACGCGGGAGCCACGCACTGAGGCGGGCCCGCCCCCTCGCGGATGAGAGACGGACGCGGGTGCCATTAACCAGCCTCACAAAGGCAAACAGTGCAAAATACTGTATTTCGTGTGAGGTTCTGCATCTACAGCGTGTACACAGCACAGCGTCGGGCCTTTGGCTCCTATCGGCTACGGAAGCAGGCGAGCAGGCTGGACAGAGACAGAAACTGCCCGGCGGTCATCTGGTTGCCCATCTGGTTGACCTGTGAGGACACGCGGGGTTTGTGGCTGGTCCAGGACATTGTCAGGTTTGCAAGAATCCTGGGAAGCAAGGCTCCTTGTGCTCAGATACTGAGCGTTGCTGGCCCTGGGGACCCCCGACACGCCCCCTCGCCTCCCCGCGTGCGTTAGGAGGGCCTGCTCCTGGTGAAGCACCCCTGCCCAGACAGCGGGGCACACGGAGGAGGCACGGAGATGACAGCTATGCAGTGGGACCCGGTGCTCGGATGTCTGGGCAACGTGAACTCTGTGTGCACGGTGTGTGGTATGCGTGTACATGCGTGTGCACACGTGCGCGTATGTGTGCCGCAGAACGGCCGTGCACAGTCTCACACACGTGTTCCTCAGAATGTTCCCTTGCCCGGGGACGGGCCCCTTACTGCACACAAGGCTCACCAAAACCGAGTCCGGGCTTGTGCCCAGGTGCTCACGGAAATGCCAGCCCCTTCTTTTTGGGGCAGGGAACTTTATGGCCCCAAATGCCCTCGTTGGGGCGGGGTATGGTCCCAACAGTGGCTGGCTTTGACGGTCAAGTCTGCTGAAGGACACTGGGGCGTTTCGGAAGGCGCGGGCCCCCTCGAAGGCCCCAGCCGGCGCCCTGGAGAACAGTGGCAGCCCGCCCCCCCCCGCCCCGGTTCCCACACGCTCCCGGATTGTGGTGACAAGCCCCGGCGTCCGTGACGCTCTTGGGCCTGTGGGGGCCGCAGGTAGGACAGGTGCTGAGCAGAGGCGCCGACGTGGCCTTCTGCCTCAGACGGTGGCTGGCGGAGAGGCTGGTGGTGACGGCCCAGGTCCAGAGCACCCTGTACCGGGCAGTAGCAGGCCCACCTGCGCCTTGGAACAAAGCTCGACGAAACACACACCGGCCACTGGAAGACGTGGGTGGCACGTCTTCTGCCGTGACCAGGCCGGTGGGGCAGATGGGGCACATGCCAGGCGCCGAGGGTGATTCCCCTGATGGAACCCCTGCTCTGTTCCCGGGCCGGCCCGGACACTGGGCACGGGGGTTGGAAAGCCAGTGACTGAGACACGGACGGCCTGTCTGACCTCAGGGCCGGTGGACGCGGAAGTGACCCACGGCGTCTTCCCGCGTGGGTCCTTCGCAGAGAAGGGGGTTGTGGGGGGGTGACGCCCCACCGGCCTCACGTGGCGGGACCGCCAGGGGCTGCTACACGGTGGTCTCGTTCTTCCACGGCCCTGTCCGGATGTTGCCCGTGCCGTCCGCGCTGAAGGACAGGACTTCACACATGTCTCCCTGGAGCAGCCCGTTCTGGCCGGGCCCGCCGAAGGGCAGGGACTGCGTCCTCCGGAGCATCTCGAAGTGGGCCGGGCCGTGGGCCACCGCCCTGGCTGGCCTCCGCGGGCAGCCGTAGAGCGCCGTGTCGCTGCCCTCGGGCTGGCTGACCAGGGGGAAGGGGTCGCCCTGGGCGCAGCAGGCCAGCGCGTGTGCCCCCACCGGGCCCTCCAGCGAGCTGGGGGCGCTGTCCGTGCGCGAGCTGCGGGGGCTGCCATCCGGGCTGGACGGGACGTGGTAGGCGCACTCCTGCGTTGCGGCCCCCGGGTGGCGGCCGAAGTAGGGGGGCTTAGTTCTGCCCTGGAGGCAGCCGTGCAGGTGCGGGTCGTGCCCAAAGGGGTCCTCCTCGTGCACGTGGACGTGGGCCGCGTCCTCTGTCGGCCGCTCACCGTGCATCTTGGCGCAGCACGGCGTGGCCGGTGACAGGCAGCTGACGTGGCCCCGGGCCGCCTGCAGGTTGGTCATTTTGCAGTGGCCGGCGGGGGGGGGGCCAAAGCCCCGCGGTTTGCCCGGACGCGGCGAGTCCCGCCGGCAGGCCACGGGTCCCAGCGCGTCCCCGTTGGTGTCGAGCGTGGGGTGGGCGCCGAGCGTGGCGATGCCGCGGGAGGGGCGGCAGGCCCACCAGCACTGCCACACGTCGTCTCTCTTGGCACAGTGGTGGATGAGCACGAAGAGCCCCAGCGTCACGCAGAAGGCGCCGTACAGGCAGCTGAAGATCATGTCCAGGAAGTGGCCCTGGGACACGGCCAGCGCCCCGAAGGTCCAGGTGGCCGTGAACAGGAACAGCGTGAAGGCGGCGGCCCGCAGCTGGGCCTTGAGTGAGTGCTCGTTCTGGAGCAGCGAGGCGGCCAGGGCGTCGCAGGCGGGCGGCGTGCCGGGCGGAGCCCCGGGGCTGTGGCCGGCCTCGCGCATTGCCAGTCGCCGCTGCTCCTCCGCCCGCGGCCTGAGCTCGTACCTGCGCTCTGGGTGGCGCCGCAGCTGGACGTAGGTGCCCAGGAAGTACACGCAGGTGACCAGCGCGATGAAGGCCGCCGGCCCGTAGAACGCGCCCAGGCTGGGCTCCCAGGCCATCCAGCAGCTGCGGGAGGAGAGGGCTCAGTGAGTCGTGGCGTTGGGGCCAAGTGCCCGGCGGCCCCGCGGTCCCTGCCTCCCAGAGCTCACGGGGAGACTTTCTCTGCAGCGCGTGAGGCCTCTCACACGGCAGGGACGCAGACTCGGCCGTGCCCGCCACCCTGCCGGCACCCGGACCGCCTGCAGTCGGGGCTGTGGGGGGCCCGCGCCCACCTCTCTTCGGTGACACCTTCTCTCCCTGTCCCGGAAGGCCTCAGACCCAGTGCCGGAGCCCCAAGGGAGCAGGGCCGACCTTCTGGGGGCACGACCGGAAGGGCCCGAGTGCCGGGTGCTGCTCCTGACCTGTCCACGCTCTGAGCTGGCCCCGGAGATGTGGCCCTCAGTGTCCGGGAGGGGTCTGCTGGCGGGCGGGGGGGACATGTGGGGGGCAGGCGGTGGTCCTGCTGGGCACCCCCCACAGCGCGGTGCTCCGGGCCTCGGGGGGGGGGGGGGGGGGGGCTGGGGCGTCCTCCACTGACGGGGAGATACTCACTAGGGCCCGTCCTCATCCTCTGTCCCATAGTTCCTGATGTTCGTGGCGGCCGTGACCCCGCAGATGATGAAGGGCACCCCTCCGCTGATGAGGTAGAACCTACAAGAGGAGAGAAACCCGCTCATGGCCTGAGAAACCGGCTGAGCCCCCCAAGGATGACCTTGTTGTCCTAGCTCTCCTCCCGAAAAGGAGGGGCCCCATGTCCTTGACAAACACCCACCCAACAGGGGAGCCCCCACCAGAGCCGGCCTCGCTCCTCCCCCTTCCTCCTCTCCCTCCTCCCTCCTCCTCCTCCCCTCCCAGCATCTCCCCTCCTCCACTCCCCTTCCCCTGTCCCTCCCCCCCTCACATCTTTGTGCACCGCCTGGCAGCCTGGCTTCTCAGTTCCTTGGGGGGGAGTTCTGACCTGTGACCCCCACTCCCCTCAGGTCAGGGACCCATCTGGATAGAAGTTGACCCCCATTCTGGGCCTGGCCTGGCCTTTTTGCCAGCGGGGCCTCAGCCAGCGGCTCCGTCTGAGGGCCTTCTAGTGCCCGGTTCAGTGAGCTGGCTCCTGGGAACGTGAGGAGCGGCCAAGCACACGGTCCACGAGCGCCTGGCCACCGAGTGTACCATAGGGGCCACGGTGACCAAGGCACCAGCTCATGGTGACCACAGGGAGCGGGCGCCACCCTCCTGGATGAGGGGAATGGCCTAGGTCCCAGGACTGTGGGTGGGAGCAGGGTGACCTGGGGACTCTGTGCCTCCCAGAGTTCTCTATGCAGAGAACACGTCCTTCAGAACGAGGACAGATACGGACATTTTCTGACAAAAATAAAACTGAGTGAATTTGTTGCCAGCTGACCTTCAAGAAATGCTGAGTGACGTCCTTCAGGCTAAAGGGCTATTACACCAGATGGAAACTCAAAAGAATGGAGGACGCCAGAAATGCCAAATGTTGGGGCAAATATAAAAGGTCTTCCTTCTTCTTGATTAAAAAAATATATGATTGCTTAAAGAAAGATTCTAATGCTGCCTAGGGGAGTTGATAATCCATGTCGAGTAGCAGATGCTGTGTCTTTAGCACCGAGATGGCGGGGGCACAGCCTCACGGGCGGGATCTCTGTATACCTTTCACATGGACGCGTACACCTGTCAGACCAAAGACAGTGCGGAGAGCTGGTGCACATCAATCCCCGTGGCAATACGAAACATTGATAGGGAAAAGTTAACAGATAAATTAAAATGAAATGTAAAACATTAAAAAAAATAATCCAAAAGAAGAAAATAGGACAGGAAAAGAGGAAGAGAAGGAAAAAAAAAGAAGTAAAAGCAGAAGACAGGTGGTGGAATGGAGACCTGACTCCGCCCAGCGTTCCGGGACGGAATGCCCCAGCTCACGCAGAGGTGGGCCGGGCAGGTGCGCCACGGCATGCTGAGACCGCCCTGTCCGTGGCGGGAGCACCTTCCGTGCGGAGCTGCAGAGCCTCTGGACGTTGATGGAGACGGGGGCCCAGGAAGGCTGTGGCAGCCACCCTGATACCAGGGAAGAAGGGCTTCAAGGGGAAGAGTTGAAGAGGCCCGTGTTATGGCGATATCAGCGTGGCTCACGGGAAGACACCGCGGGCGCACACGTGTGCGGCCCAAGAAAAGATTCAAATATGGGAGGCAAAAAGGGACACAAGTAAAGGGAAAGACAGACAACTCCAAAATCACGGCTGGCGATTTAAACTCCCCTCTCTTAGCAGTTGCTGGGGCAGCTAGGCGAGAAATCGGTAGAGAAATAGAAGATTTGAACAATGATATGAATCACTTCCCCACAAATGCTCTTCCTGGACCATCACACCCGGTAACTGACGACGCTCGTTCGTGCCCTGTACCCGTGGTCTGCTCACCGTGGCGGATGACGTGTGCACCACGAAACAAACCTCGATCAGGTTAAGAGGGTTGTGATCATCCAGAGCATGTGGCCTGACCTCCATGAAGTCCTATTAACAATTAATAACAGTGAGGAAACTAGGGAAACCGCAAATACCTGCAGGTGAAACGGCACATTTCTAAATAACTCGTGGGTCTAAAAAGACGTCACGAGGGAATCTGGAAAACGTCTTAAACACGATGAGAAAGGAAACAACATATTTTTGGGATGCAGGGCTCAGAGGAACATTCATAGTAGCAAATGCTTCTGTGGGAAAAACAGGGAGGCCTGACATTCACTACCCAGGGCTCCACTCGACGAGGCAGAAAAGGAAGAGGGCAGGGTAAACCGAGTCACCAGAATGAAGGAGACGACATGGAGGAGAGCAGACAGCGAGCAATAGTGAAAAACAGCAAGCCAAGCGTCGATTTCCGCAGAAAATCGACAACCCTGTGCCCGCCTGCCCGGGCTGACAGGAAGTGGGGCCACAGGGAACCAGACTCCCATGGGGCGGGGACGGCGATTTGTAAACAGCTGTGGCCATTACTTCAGCAGCTTAGATGAAGTGGCCAAATTCCTTGAAAAAAATAGAAATCAGCCAGATCGAAACAAGAATTAGGAAATCAGAATACTCTGTATCTGGTAAAATGGTTGGTTCCAACATTCACAAACATCCAGCAGAGGAGATTCCAGGCCCCTCGAGCGTCAGCAGTGCGTATGGTCACGAGTCTAAGGAAGAGACGACACCGATCCATCTTCTACAGGCTTTTCCAGAAAATAAAGAAGGGTCACCTCCTGACTCAGTTTACAGGGCAGCAGAAGCCGGTAGGAAAACCAGACAGATGCATGAGAAAAGAGTGAATTGCCCTCAGTGTCCCCCTGAACAGACACAAGCCCCTCTAACAGTGTATCAGCAAATGGAATCGAGGACTTAATGCACAGGATAAAATATCACAAGTAAGTTTATCGCAGAAATGCAAAGCGTGTTCTTCATAAAATCGACGTAGTTCGTCGTGGAGCACAGTAGGGACATACGATTGGCTCGTAGATGCAGTAACAACACCTGACAGAATTTAATACACGTTCGTCATGAAAAATCTCAGCAAGCTCGGCCCGGACGGAGTCTCCTGGGTCTGCCGAGCGGCACGTAAGGCAGGGGCTCCGCGTGCCTCTCCCGGGCCTGCAAGCAGCCGGCCCAGGGGCCCGAGCGAGGCGGGTGGAGGCGGAGATACCCTGTGAGGTCCGGCACAGCACAAAAGGCGGGGCAGTGAGCCAAGCTCGGCAAAGCTGCGAGGGAAATGTCCCCGACTGCTTTCGATGGCTGGAGGAAAATGCCGCCGGTGAGCGTGTGCTTGGGGACCTGGCCTGGGGTCCAGAGCCTATAGTACGGAGAAAGGCGCCGGCCTGGGCTGAGTCCACGGCCGGTTGGGACGCGGGACGTCATGTGACGTCGCCTGCCACGACTGGCTGCGGCAGCTCTGCTCCCAGGGCTGACCAGGCTCGAGAGCCCCTTGGAACCTGCAGAAAGTCACCGTCCCCCAAGCCGTGCCTCCACCCTCCACGGAGACAGAGATCCTGGGGTTCCGGCCAGGGGGTCCCCTTTAATGCACGAGGAAGTGCACGAGGTGATGTGGGAGCGCCGAGACGGGAGCAGCGTGGCGCTCGCCCTGCTCCAGCAGCAGTAGCAGCCCCCAGCGCGTCGCTCTGTGTCCTGGGAAGACAAAGGGGCCGCATTGCTAAGCTGCACCCACGTGGGTGGCTTGCCTTGGACAGCCCCCTGTGGTCCCCCCAGGCCAGTGTGGCCCCCTCGACTCCTGTCCAGCTCCAGTGGCCACAGACCATTCCCAGGGGACCCCTGGCTCAGGGGGACTGCGTCCTCCAAGCCCTCCTGGCTCACACATCCTGCAGGGTGATACAGCCCCCACTGCCTCCGGCCGGGCCCCTCAGGCTGGCGGCCGCCTCGTCCTCGGCTGGGGCTCTCCCTGCCTCTGCCCGAGCAGCTCCAGCCCCAAGTCGCCAGCCCACAGGACCGCCGGGGAGCTGGGCTCCTGGTGCCGGACCGGCTGTGTGGGCAGAGGGTGCCGGCGGCCCCTCGGGTGTCCCACCTGGGATGGCCGTTCTCACTGCGGCTGTGGGCAGCCAGCGGCGTGGGCATGCGGGACACCTGCGGGGCCCTGGCCGTCCCCGAGGTGGGCTGCCCTGTACCAGCCTCAGCTCGCCCGGTGGCCGGGGACCCTTTGGGCCTGGTCACCAGTGCCCTCCAGCCACTCCCGCCCCATAAGGCGTGAAGCCCAGTCTCGGGCGTCCCATCTGGCATTGTCGCTGACCGGCCAGCTCTGGTGGCACTGAAACCCCTGTTCACTGTAGGATGTCCCCTGATGTGACCCCAGGAGACACTGGCACGTTTAAGACCGGCCACGTCTCTGCGCTCTGTGTCCCCACACGGACCACACAGGGCAAGTCAGCTGGGATTCTGGGAGCTCACGTGGCTCCCAGGGACCAGACCTGTCTCTTCCTCTAGGGGGACGTTTTTAGAAAGAAGGGTGAAGCTGACCCTCCGTGGGACCCCAGCTGCCACCCCGAGGCACCACGCTGGACCCCGAGAGGCCCTTGGACACGCACAGGGCCCAGAGATGCAGGCACCTGGGGAGGAGGGCGGAGGGGGGCCCTTGCCCGACTGGCCTGGGCTCCCCCAGAAGCACGGGGACAGTGTCCCACTGAAGGGCAGATCGGGGAGCCCAGTGGTGGCCTGAACCAAGGACACTCGGCCCAGGGCGAAGCGTCACGCGGGGTCAGTGGAGCGGGGCACGTGATGTGCACGTCCAGGTATGTGAAGTCTGTCCCTGCCGTGGGCTAACGTTGGCCCCCAGGACGGGGTTGTGCCGCCTGCACGGTAAAGAGATTAGGGTTAGGGTTAGGGGACAGATACAGGGATAGGGATGGTCCAGGTGACCCGGGTGGCCTGACATCATCACAGAGGTCCTCGTAAAGGGAGGTCGAGGTCAGACAGGAGGGAAGATGCTGCATGGCTGGCTGTGAGTCAGAGGAAGGCCCCCGACGAGCGTGGTGCCTCCAGAAGAGGCAAGACCACGTGTGTCCCCTGGAGCCTCAGAGGAGCCACCTGCCCTCACCTGGACGCGGCCCAGGACACCGGTTCCGGGTTTCTGACCACCAGGACGGTAATGAAATAGTGTGCTGTTTTAAGTCACATCAGGAGCAGAATGAGAGTACGGTCCCCAGCCACACACACCTCTCCAATGTCACCACCGCCACATGGGTCCCCAGCCACACACACAGCTCTGATGTCACCACCTTGCCATGTAGGTTCCCAGCCACACTCTGCTCTGATGTCACCACCGCACCACGCGGGTCGGGAGGGGGAATTACCGAGCTGGATGCGAAGGTGGGTTGGGGAGGATCAGGCTCGTTGAAGCGCAAACACGCTTCTAGCTGCTGTGAGCGGGAAAAGCTATTTGTGACACACGCGGCCACAGGCTCATGTGAGGCGCGTACAAGGAACTCCTCTAATTCACCGAGAAAAGACAGACGGCCCGACGGAAAATGAGAAAGGGGCTAGAACAGGCAGTGCACGGAGAGAAAGCCCAGGGCCCACAGGGAGCGGGTCCCAGCTGGGGCAGGGGACAGAGTGAGTCGAGGGCAGGCGGGCAGTGGGGGAGGCTGTGCGGGCGAGATCTCAGGGCCAGCGGGGGCGTCCGGGCTGCAGGAAGGGGCAGCTGAGCCGAGCCCTGGGCCCGAGCCCAGCTCAGTCGGCGAGATGGCAACGTGGACGTCACGTGGACGGTGCAGTGGAAGAACCAGGTAGAAACAACATAAAGCGAGCGACATATACACAGCTCAGAGTCCCTGCAGACAAAACTGGAGTTTGAGGGCTCATACTTGGCTGGTGAAGCCATAGAAAGAGACAGAAGTCAAGAGCCAGGACAGGGGTGTGGGCTGCAAGTGGGCACAACCCTGGAGGCGTCTGGCAGGGGAAGCTTCCGTTTCTCCCCCTGAAGGCACGTGACAAGTTTCGTAAGCTCGCACGCATGTTTTTGGCATTTTTTGGTGTAAATGTTCTACTAAAACAAGACAAACACTCCAGAAAGGAGCAGGTGTCTCCCGGAGCCGTGGCCCGGGCAGAGCGAGCGCGGCTCCTACGTGGGCACCTGACTCGCCTGCGGCCGACAGGAACCAGGGCTGAAGCAGGAACGAACCAGCTCCCGGGACACGGCAGAAGTCCAGGCAGCGGGCACGGGCTTTTAATGAAAGGGCAAACCCGGGAGTTCTGGAGGTAGAGACCAGAGAATGATCCGGAAGCCTGTGTCAGGGTCGGCCGAGGTCAGCAGGTGTGGCTGCGGCACAGTCCGACCCCTTCCACGATCCCATCCGTGGCTCACTCCCTCTCTGCCACCAAAGCAGCACTTGTCAGTGGTGGCCCCGGGCCCAGCCACCTGGGGCAGGGGGCAGGGGGCATGGGGGCCGCGTTGATCTGCGGCTGGCTCCCCGGGGTGGTGCCTGTGCTGGGGGTCCAGGGGTCCATGGGGTCCACAGGTGTCTGTCTGCCTCTCAGAGGACAGGCAGCTGTGGACGCAGGGGAGCAGGGCCTCCGTGGCGGTGTCCCTCTTTGTGAGGGCCCAGGAGGATGCGTCTCTGGTGCCACACATCCCGCCACTCACCAGCATCTATTGTCAGCGATGCTTTGCCAGACGTGAACTTTCCTGCCACCAGCCCTGCTGAGCCGGCCTTGATGCTATAAACGGGCCATTTGAGGGCTCCCTCTGTGTGCGTGTGTGTCCAGCGAGCCTCGCAGCCTCCGGAGCTGCGGGAAAACCTGACCTTAGAACCCGGGCACCTGCCTCCATCCGTGAGCGATGCCGGATGGCGTCTCGGGGGCCACAGGAGAGACCGGGCACAGCAGACAGTTTCCCCGCAGCCCCCAGCCCCCGATTTCAGAGCCAGCAGGGGACACGTGACGGGGTCCCAACAGCCGGACGGGGGCAGTGAGCCCACCTCGCCCTCCTGGACAGTTCTGTCCACTGGCCAGCCGTACTTGAGACCTTCTCCCCCCACCCGCCCCAGCACAGCCAGAGGCACTGCCATTGGGCGTGACAGTCACCAGCCTGCAGGTGAGTTGCAGGGACAGGAGAATATTTGGGATTCTCGGTGGGGTCCTGGCTGCCAGGCCCTCCTGGGTTCTGAAGGAGGAGACAGGCAGCTGTGGGAACGCGTTGGGGGATGGATGGGCTGGGGGTGGGATGCAGCCTTGGGGAGGCGGCCCAGGCAGGGAGCCCGAGGCCCTGGGAGCCCGCTCGGACGCCCCCGGACACGAGGAGCCCTTTGGTGCTCTGCTTGGCGGCCGTTACACCCTCGTGGCCTCTCTTCCGGGCATCTTCCCTGCACGCCCCTCAGTGCCTTTCCTTGGCGGCTTTTAGTGCGTTTCCTCCCTGGATGGGCAACAAGTCTTCATGGAGGAGGCTGAGCGCTAAGTACATCCCGCAGGCCCTGCTGGGACGGAGACCAAAGGGCCCAGGCATCCGGCTGAGTCCAGAGTTGGGACCCGGCTTCTGCAGACTCCGAGCCCTTGGACGCCTCTCTCTCTTCTGGAGTGTGTCCCATAGCCTGCCGCCGACCACCAGGTGGACCCTGCCCGAGGGGACGTTCACGCAGGCCAGGGAGGCGAGGGGGCGGGAGGGGCACGGGAGCGTGGTCCCCGGCCCGCAGGCTGGTGCGGCCTCGCTCAGTCACAGAAAGAGGCCCAGGACCCCTCCGGGGGCTGACCACTTGGGTCTTCTGGACTCGACTAAACCACCCCCACGAGAGGCATCTCCTCTCCTGAAGAGCGTCCCCCAGGACTGCCTGGCCCTGGGGCCGCCCTGCGGCACTCAGGGAGGAGAGCACCCTCGATGTGCCGGGGGAGTTCGTCCAGGCCACGTGTGGGCACGAGGAGACGCAACCCAAGCGAGCTTGAGGACCACGCGTATGCCGTGGGCAGGTGTGGGGGCTGCAGGACCCGGCCCCAGGCGCCGCCCCGACCCGGGATCCATCTGAGAGACGCCCATCTCCGGGTCCGGTTAGCACTCCGTGCCACCAGATCGATGGTTTCGTCGGAGACCACAGAGCACTTACACACTTGTCTGAGTGTGCTGCTGGTAAAGCCACCGTGCCCTTGGAGATGCGCGGCACAGTCACCCACGGCTTGCGCCGACCGAGGGCGAGTGGCGGCGACAGCCACATGGGTTTGGTGCCTGGAGGGGGGCTGTTGACGAGACCCCGGGGCTCACGCAGAGACCCAGAGCGATGTCTGTGCCGAGCACAGGGCACAGTGTGTGTGCACACGACTCTGCCTGGTGTCCCGTCCAGAAATGCGCCCTGACATGTAGCGTGAGGCCGGGACGCTCCAAGATTCTGCGTAGAAACACCACAGTGCCGCCTGCCGGGACTCGCCCTGGTGGTGCCAGCCCCGGGGGCGCGTGGCCACTTCTGCCTGAGAAGCGGTCCTGACTTCCGAAGCTCGGCCTGTGAAGCAGGACCTCTGCCCCCCCCCGTGTGGCATCGCGGGGTCACCGGAGGCCACGGGCATCAGCCGTGGCCATTGCAGGCATCGCCAATGGCCTTGGAGCCCCTGCCCCCATGCAGGACAGCCTCCCACCTGGGCCCTGCATGGGCTTCCTGGGGGCTCCCGCGGCCGCGCCAAAGGGGCGGAGAAGCCGAGAGCAAGTGCCGATCTGTGCCGTCTCTCAGCATACACACTGCCGTCGCGGAAGGGGCTCCTGCAGAGGCAGCCCCGGGACCTTCCCCCCACCGGGCCGGGCGGTCCAGTTCGGCACCAGCTGCATGTTGGGTGAACGGGCCAGCTAGCGCCTTTCACCACAGGGCTCGCGGCGTCTAGAGCGTGAGTGCCTGGGTTTTAGTGCAGCTTTCTTCAGGTAGAAACACTACCGGCAGGCTTTAAATAATAGTGACCTACCTTGGTGCACTGTATCAGAAAGGCCAGGAGAGGCTGCAAAATTAGGGCATAATCACAGGCAGCTAAATTGGGAACTGGCCCTGAGGATCTCGAAAATCACAGCAGGGAGGCCGGCTTCATTAGGAGACACCTCCTCCGGCCAACTGCGAGGGGCTGAACGTGTGTGTCCCCAGGCCCACACAGCAAAGCCCCAGCCCCAGGTGATGGGGAGGTGGGTGCACTGTGAGAGTGGAGCCCTCATGGACAAGGTCTGACCCCAGACAGCCCCCTGCCCCTTCTGCCTGTGAAGCAAGAAGTCTGCTCCCACTGGAACCGAGCGTGCTGGCCCCTGACCCCAGGCGTCCAGCCTCCAGACTGTGAGACACATTTCTGCTGTTTATAAGCCTCCAGTCGGTGGCATTGTGTCAAGGCAGCCAGCACGGATGGAGACCTAACAGAAGGTGTGGAAGCCTTGAGAAGGTCTGTCTCCT
Source organism: Panthera uncia (assembly GCF_023721935.1). NCBI lineage: Eukaryota > Metazoa > Chordata > Mammalia > Carnivora > Felidae > Panthera > Panthera uncia. The sequence continues at coordinate 84,656,494 of NC_064818.1, read as the reverse complement.
GAGAGACCTTGCTGAAGGGGCTGAGTAGCGCCGTTGGGGGCACCACGGCTTCGGCCAGCACAGCACTGCTGCCCAGGGCGTGCACTGCTCTCCCCGCCACGCTCCAGCGTGCTCAGGGCTGACGCTGCTCCCGCAGAGCCGCTGTGCGGGAAGTGAGGGGGTGTGGTCCTTAAATTGTCTGTACTGGTGACCGTGGTGGTGAGGTGGTGAGGCCGGCTGGAAAAGCACAGACGCGGGAAGAGAAGACATCTGAGTAGCAGTTAAAGGGATCCAAGGCAGTGACGAACGGCCCGCGGTGGTTTGGCCTGGAGCCCTCAGCGCAGTGCGACCTCACAGACGTGGGAGCCGTTCATGAGTCCTGTTCTCTGTGGAGAAGGCTGGCTCAGAGAACACGCAGCATGGTTCTTGTCTCAGTGTTTCTGGGCCCGTCTGCCTTCTCTTACCACGTGCTCGGACATGAGCAGGGGCCGGCGGGCATGTCTGGGACACATGCAGCGCAGTCTGCCCGCAGCGGCCGGGTCCGTAGACTGGGCTGGGGGGCGGGCTGGAGACAGACTGGGGCAGAGTCAGGGACTGGGGACCACCTGATCTGGGTCGGGGGACAGGGACCATCAGGAGCAGCGATAGCTCTTTGACATGAATGGTGGGACGGGGAACACATGGGGGACATGGGGTGGGGGCTAGTTCCTGGGGACACACGGGGGACATCGGGTGGGGGTTAGTTCTTGAGGACACACAGGGGACGTGGGGTGGGGTTAGTTCCTGGGGACACATGGGGGACGTGGGGTGGGGTTAGCTCCTGGGGGACACGTGGAGACATCAGGTGGGCTCCTGGAATCTGTCTGACACCCAGCCCTGACCCCACAGAGTAGCTGGCCTCTTGGGGCTGACCCCTCTCATCTCCTGTTGTCCCTCGCATCCCCTCTCCTCAAGGCCATCGCTTCTCAACACTCACTGCCTAGCACTGGTCTTGCCCTCCTGCGTGGGAAAGCCAGACCCTGGGGCTGGGACCCTGCACCCCAAGCTGAGGCTCTGAGTCTGTCCTATCCCGGAGCCGCACCTCCGAGGCCATGGGACAATACTTCTAGTGAGATTTACCCCTTGGTTCCAGGCAGTGACATTTGGCAAGAGGCACGGAGGCAGCACTGAGGGACAGGGATGGGACTCACACTTAGTGCACGGCCACACCTGTGGGAACATACCGGAAGGGCCAGCGCTCTGGTGGGTGATGCCTGGGGCCGGCCATGGCCTCAGCCAAGGTGCTCCCCAAAGATGGAAGTACCCACTGGGCCGCAGCCCCACAGTGCCCCCCAACCCCACGCGGAGAAAGCCCACACGGCCAACCTGGCCTCGGGGGTTCAGCCAGCAGGCCGAGCAGTGTAACCTACCCCTCGAGACTGCCCCGCCACACCTGCGCCCGGGGCAGGGATGAGGGTAGGAACGAGGGGCTGTGTGCTCCTGTCGCTGTGATGGGGACCTCCCCCTGAGGCCACCAGCCACCTTGGTCGAGCTGGAATTTCCTTCCCTCAGCTTGCCACTGAAGTGCACAGGTGTCGAGGGGACCCCCCCACCCCAAGACCTAACCATATATGGAAATTAAACAGCACACTTTCATGCAACCAACAGGCCAAAAAAAGAAAAGGAAAAGAAAAAGAAAAAACAATCAGGAAAATCAGACAATACTTAAAATGAGTGAAAAACCCTGCAGCATGTCCAGACTCATCGGCAGAAATGTCTAACAGACAGACTAAGACAGAGAGAGAGGACTAGAATTGTGTGGCAGTTCTGGCCCGAGAAATTAGGCCAGAAAAGAAGTAAAGGCCACCAGAACCGGACAGGAAGCAGGAAGCAGTCCCGGAGTGCCCGGGTCGTACAGACATGACCCGACGGGATCCACGGGAAAGCTCCTGGACACATTCAGCAAACCCCCAGGACAGAAGACCGCACGATATCCGGCTGTGTTTCTACTCGTGAGCTAGAATCAACCCCAAGAGAACATTAAGGAGACAATCCCATTCACAACAGCATGAAGACAATGCTTCGGGAAAAGTCCTCCGCAGGCGGCCTGAGACGCGTGCGCTGAGAGCCAGAAATGTTGCCGACAGAAATCTCGCGGACCCCCATAAAGGGACAGATGTCCTGTGTTACTGCGTGATGCTGTGAATGTTAATGTGCCATGCTCTTTCCATGCCAGGCAGCTTCCATCAAAACTCCAGTGGCCGTGTGTGCGGAACTGATCCAAATATTCATGTGCAGGGGACCATGAGTAGCCAGACCAATCTTGCAACACAAGATCCATCTGTCCTCTCTGCCCCTGGAACCGGCCCTAACGGGAGGGTGGTGAGCCTGACCCCCGGAGCGGGGGCCTCAGTGGGGACTGTCCCCTCTGCTGAGTGGGGATCACCCCCGGGGCTCAGGCAGGAAGGAGAATCTGGCCTGAGATGTCTTCCACTCCAGAGTCCTGTAAAATTTTATGTGGCTGTGGTTTCCTTGAAATCTCCAAATGGGCTTGGTTTTCCCCAAGGCTGAGCAGAGGGGCCTGTGGAGCAAGCGGGCAGACCCCAGTGTGGGCTCTCAGGCCCCACAGACGGACTCCCCTGCGGCAGACCCCTTGGTGGCATCTCTGTGGCCAACTGGCCGCGGGGCCAACATAAGAAATTAGACAATCGGCCCCTTGTTTCTCAAAAAGCTGTGTGCTCTGAGTTCACACAGAAGGTTTGAATCCACAACTATTTTCTTTTTACTTCTCATCGGAAAACTTCAGAGGGAGGACACAGGGGCCCCCGTCTGCAGACCACAGCACCAGCTCTGGTCGCTGCCAGCGCTGCCCGGGCCTCGCCAAGGGTCAGCAGGACGTGATGTGATGCTCTGCTCAGCATTCAGCGTACGGTGTGGCCCGGGGGTCCTTCCCTCCCCAGAAGACTCCAGAACTACATTTGTGCTGACGTGGGCACACACAGGCTACTCTGCAGCGCTGGGCATGGGGTCAGGGGCCAGATAAAAGGATGCCTCCTGGGGGCCAGCAGGAAGAGCCATCGCTGGTAAGAATGGCCCCGGCTGGTGTTGGACCTGCAGGGTGAGCATGGATGGCAAGTCGAGGGGCCTCTGGGAGGAAAAGACTTTGGCCCCCAGCTTCTGGGGTTCCCACCACAAGCCCCAGGCCAGGCGTGGCCCGAAGAGGCAGCGGGGGAGGACGGGCCCTCCGCAGAGCCCAGAGTCAATGTCTCCACCCTCCTGAGTCTGAACCTGACAGAGGTCAGTCCCCTAGGGAGCTGTTGGGATCACATCGCCATGTCCCCCCGCCCCCCCAGTGTCCAGCTTTTTTACCAAAGAAGGGGACATGGGGGAGAGGTGCTGGTGATTTCTAGGCAACACAACAAAAGGAGTAAGTATCTCAGAGTTATCTGTCTCTGTGACATGGCCAGTTCAGTGCATAGCCACCGAGCCCAGACCCCTCTAGACCCGGGTGCTCTGAGACCCTCGAGCTCATGGCCCATGGAACCCATGTCCCTCCAGCCTCGGGCCCTCCGAGCCCACAGACCCCCACGACCCGAGGTTCCCTGAGTCCACAGCCCACAGAGAACAGGCCCACCGAGCCCATAGCGCCACAAAACCCCAGGCCCCTGGAGCCCACAGCCCATGGAGCACAGGCTCATGAGCCACAGACCTGTTGCTCCTGGAAGCCCCTGGGAGTCTCGCTCAGTCACACGCGTTCTGAGGCTGTCAGAGAGACAAGTGCCAGAATGCTCCGTGGCCTCCATCTCATTCTTCAAAAAGCCAGGCAGCGTTTCAATCAATTATAGGCCAGGAAATTCATTTTGAGAGTGATTTTTAAACCCTGGGGACCTGGGGCCTCCCCGGCAGGAGAAACGAGGCCCTGAAGTCCTGCCTTCTGGCCCCTGCCCGCAGCAGAAGCACCAGCTGCGTGGTCAGGGGTCTGCTAGCTTCCGAAAATCAGACGGTGTCGGAAAACCTCTGGGGGAGGTCACCTTGCTTATTAAACGATGAGGCATTGTTTTATCTGCCTCAAAATGAGTTCTTCTGACGGTTTTTAGGCGCACAGAGGTACTCCCAGGTGGCCCTTCAAATTTGGACCCGGACAGAGCTCAGCCCGAGGGGCTGGGTGTCCATGGCCCTGGGACCAGGCCACAACCTCCCAGGGACATCCGCTGCCCCTCACAAGGACCACCTGTCCACCCTGAACCTTCCCAGCTTGTCCAAGTAACAGTCCACTGGCTGGAGCAGGGGCCCCTCTCCAGACCCATCTGCCACCAGCCTTGAAAGGCCCAGGCCACGGGGTCACCTTGGGGTCAGCGACCGAGCCACCTGGGTCTCTCCCAGCTAACGAGCAGGTACCCTGGCTCACTGAGGCTCGTGAGTGAACTGTCGCCGAGGCCGGAGCACTGACCCATCACCCAGGGCCGTCTCTGCTGTAGCCCCAGGGGCACAGAGCTCTCTAGCACAGAGGCACGCCCAGCCGCCAGGGGGACACATCGGCCCCCAGACCTGCCGATCTGGCTCCGGCTCTACCCCAGCACCCCGACATCCCTCTCCGGCACCCCACCCTGCCCCCAGCACCCGCCCCGGCCCTGGACACCTGTGCAGACCAGGTTGTCCCCGGACCCCGTTTCCCTTTGAGCCGGTGTGCCGAGACCCCCCGGAAGGTAGACCAGGTGGCCAGGCGTGTGTGCTCGGTACCTGAGCAGGGGCTGCCTGGGGCAGGGCGGGGCCTTCTTGGTCACCTGCTTGTAGATGTTCCTGGCGGTCACCCCGATCCACAGCATGGTGGCCAGCGTGGAGTAGTGCAGCAGGATGCCCACCTGCGGGGAGAGGCCGGTCAGCAGCGCCTCCGAGGGCCGCCCCCCAGCGTGCTGCCCCGGAGACCGTGTGCCCCCCGAGGCCTGGGCCTGGGCCCTCCTGCTCCCTTCGCGTCCTCAGGATTCAGCTTGATAGTGACAGGGGATGAGCCCCGCAGGAGGGCACGTGGGGGTCTCACTCAGCGCCGATGTCCCCTTCACAGGGAGTTGCCCGGGTCTCCAGGACTCTGGAGCTGGTGAGATTTGTGTCCTGAGGAGACATGGGGCCGGGGACCCCCGGGCCCGCACACACGGTACCTCCCGGGCGGTCCGCGAGAGGCTGGCCTCATGGGTGCCCCTCCGTGCGTGCACAGTGCCCGCCAACGTGCCCATGGTCAGCCTGGCCCAGACGCGGGAACCCGAGGGCTCCAGGGAGGACGTCCTCTGGGCTGGGCCCCACACGGGTGCCACCAGTTGAGGGGCGGGTGGCCCTGCAGCAGGGGTCTCCCCACGAGGCTGGTGTTGGGGTTGCGTGTGACATAAAGCACCTCCAGGATCAGCTGCTGACGTCCACTCCCACAGGCGCAGCTGCTGGTTGCTGTGGGAGCTGCTGGCCGAGCTTTTACCCCTCCCCCAGCACTTACTGTGTTAGCTAATCAGGCTCCTCTGTCTCCACCTGCTTCTAGAAAACGAGGTTACCTACGAAGCAAGAACCTGACATTTCACGATGACAAGTAAATCATGGCTGTGATCGGAAAGGTGATTCTCTGAATAAAGCTAACATTGCATTATAATGATTTATTGAATCTGGAATTCAAGTTTCACTTATTAGAAAACCTCAAATAACCAAGGGGAACGGGATGGGTAGGGTGGGAGCCCCGGAGCTGTTTGTGGTTTCAGGGGCCTCCCTGCACACGCCTGGTGAGTGCCGCCTTTTCTGCAGCCTTTTCCGCGGCCTTTTCCGCAGCCTGGCCTGGGCCTCCTGTGGGTGCCCGCGTGCCGGACCTCACCCCAGCCTGGGAACTGGGGGGCAGGCACTCTGCACCTGAACCAGGAGGAAGGAAGGGGCGTGTCCGTCTGGCCCTCAACTGAAGGATCGTGGGCTCTCTGTTGAGGGGACTGGAAACAGACGCCGAGTCCACAGAGAAGCCCCAGGGTCAGCAGGGGGTGGGAAGAGCCGGCTATGCTCCCGATGGGCTGCTCTGAGCCTCGCCCGCCGGGGGGTTGCAGCCTCCCCCTCCCAGACACCACTTTGGGCCGGACACGTGGAGAGGTCATAGGACCCCCCACCTCGGCTCGCCACCAGGACCGGCAGGCTGCCCCACTCTCGGCCCCAACCCGGCGCTGACGCACATCATCATATGGAGCCACTGGCGGCCGGCCGTTTGTGTTCACGATGTCACTTAGGACTTTAATGAGGTGCCCGGTCATCTTCTTGTTGCCATAGCAACTGTCTGTTCTCCAGCCGACCAAGTTTCGGGCCACAGAGCATGAGTGTGAGCCACACCTGGATAGGGAAGGCTGGCGGGGGCGTCCCGTGTTCAGGTGCCAGGGTGGTCGCCAGCTTGTCCCCTGTCAGCGTGGGGGCAGGCCTGGCTGCCCCCTGGAGGAAAACCACATTTACCATGAATTGGCTTGTGGAGATGTGGAGGCTAAGAAGTCTGAGACCCGTGGCTCGTGGTGGGCAGGCTGGAGGCCCAGGAGACCCGACTGTGGCTCCCGCCAAGACCTATGTCCCAGCCTGGACAGGCACAGAGAGAGTCCCTCCTTCCTCTGTCATCGTCCCCAGGCCCCTGGTGGAGAGGATGAGCCCCATGATGGGGAGGGCACCTGCCTGAGCCAGCCCACCGGTTCCAGCACTGACCGCATCCACACCGCACGGACGCACCCAGAATGATGTCGGCCAAATGTCGGCCCCGTGATCAGTCAAATCGCCACATTAAAGCCAACTGTCCCGGCTTCTGACGCTGTGGTCTCCCAGCTGTGCCTCGTCAGGCCTGTCTCCTCTCCAGTGGGCAGAGGACAGGGTGTCTATGCTGGGTTACCCTCCATAACAGTAGCGACGTTTCTGTCTTCGTCTGCAAGGCACAGGCCCAACTTAGAGAAATGTCGGGGGAGTCACTTCAAGAATGCCACCTGGAGGGCTCGCTGGGGTTGCAGCCCCGTCTCCTCACCTGGGAGGCGTCTCCCATCTCTGTCCAGAGAACAGAGGTCACTGTTCTCTCTCGTGCACATGGTGCTCTCTGTCCCTCTTCCCCTGCCGGAAAGCTGGGCAGTGCAGCCAGAGTTAGCACGGCTCTGCTCGAAATTCGTGAATGAATGACCGAAGGTATCACGCCCCGCTCCCGGGGACACGTAGTCCGGAGGTCAGGGTGGGATCTACTCCGGAGCTCATAGGCTGGCTTCCCCCGACGGGGTTCCTGAGGATGGCCACCACAGGAGAATCAACCGTTTCTCACACTACCGTCATCACCTCTGCAGACCTTGCCTCCCCGGACCCTTCCAGGCCCGGAGCGCTCCCCGACCTGCCACGCTCCTAGGGTGTCCACCTGGCTAACGAGGCCCCTGGCCTCCAGGAACCCCCATCCAGGCTGGAGCATGGACACAGTTCCCGGGTTTCGGGAGGGGGTGGGCTCCCCAGCAGCACCGCGGAGCCTGGGGGGAGGGGGTGCTGAAGCCGGCTCCTCGCTGCCAGGGACCTGGCACAAGAGCCCTCGTTGGCCGAGCGCGACATTTCACCGCCCTCGGCGGGCTCCGCTCTTCGGCAGGCACCTCCAGGCAGGACACGGATTGGGTTTCCCGGGGTATGTGCTGCGGTTGTCGCCGTGCCTATCCAAAGGCTTAAGGAAGCGTGTCTGCCCCTCAGTGCGGTTTTTAGTCACCTGCTGGTGGCTTTGCTGCTGGGGCTCCAGCGTGGATGGCAGAATCCGGTTCTCGGGGGGGTGCACGGCCTGGACGGGGATTCGCAAGAAACCGAGCCGGATGTCAGGCTGCCTGGGCCCTGGGACGAGGTGCTGTCTGGTGGCCGGTGCCTGGAGCCGGAGCTCAGCCCGATTCTTCCCCATGCCACCCCTGCTTGAACAGCCTCTCACCCTCCCGCCCCAGGGTGAGTCGCCTGCCATCTGTGCAGGGGACAGGTCATTTTGTGTGCACAGACTGCCATCGAGGTCGCCACTGGTGCACCTGAGTGTCAGATAATTAGGCCTCAGCAGCTTCCACAGCATCAGTAAATGGTTGTAGGATTCACAGCAACAGAGGCTATAAGGGGAGCGACACGAGCGCCGTGGATGCCAGGCTGAGACCCTCCCGCCACGTGGCCCCGGCAGACACACACCACCAATGGCAGAACCGAAGAGGGGAGTCCTTGGTAAGATGGCTCTTCAGTCCATGGGGCAGCCCCCATCTGGCTCCTGCCTGGGGACTGGAGGTCACTGTCCACTTGGAAGTCACTGTCCAATTGGAGGAGACTGTCCACCTGGAGGTCACTGTTCACCTGGAGGTCACTATCCACTTGGAGGTCGCTGTCCACCTGGAGGTCACTGTCCACTTGGAGGTCACTGTCCACTGGGAGGTCACTGTCCACCGGGAGGTCACTGTCCACTTGGAGGTCACTGTTCACCTGGAAGAGACTGTCCACCTGGAGGTCACTGTCCACTTGGAGGTCACTGTTCACCTGGAAGAGACTGTCCACTGGGAGGTCACTGTCCACTTGGAGGAGACTGTTCACCTTGAGGTCATTGTCCACCTGGAGGTCACTGCCCACTTGGAGGTCACTCTCCACCTGGAAGTCACTGTCCACTTGGAGGTCACTGTCCACTTGGAGGAGCCTGTCCACCTGGAGGTCACTGCCCACTTGGATGTCACTGTTCACCTGGAGGTCACTGTCCACTTGGAGGTCACTGTCCACCTGGAGGTCACTGTCCATCTGGAGGTCACTGTCCATCTGGAGGTCACTGTCCACCTGGAGGTCACTGTCCACTTGGAGGTCACTGTCCATCTGGAGGTCACTGTCCACCTGGAGGTCACTGTCCACTTGGAGGAGACTGTCCACCTTGAGGTCATTGTCCACCTGGAGGTCACTGCCAACTTGGAGGTCACTTTCCACCTGGAAGTCATTGTCCACTTGGAGGTCACTGCCCACTTGGAGGTCACTGTTCACCTGGAGGTCACTGTCCACCTGGAGGTCACTATCCACTGGGAGGTCACTGTCCACTTGGAGGTCACTGTCCACCTGGAGGAGACTGTCCACCTGGAAGTCACTGTCCACCTGGAGGTCACTGTCCACCTGGAGGTCACTGCTCACCTGGAGGTCACTGTCCACTTGGAGGTCACTGTCCACCTGGAGGAGACTGTCCACCTGGAGGTCACTGCTCACCTGGAGGTCACTGTCCACTTGGAGGTCACTGTTCACCTGGAGGTCACTGCCCACTTGGAGGTCACTGTCCACCTGGAGGTCACTCTCCACCTGGAGGTCATTGTCCACTTGGAGGAGACTGTGCACCTGGAAGTCACTGTCCACTTGGAGGAGACTGTCCACCTGGAGGTCACTGTCCACCTGGAGGTCACTGTCCACCTGGCGGTTACTGTCTCCTTGGAGGAGACTGTCAACATGGAGGTCACTGTCCACCTGGAGGTCACTGTCCCCTTGGAGGAGACTGTCAACATGGAGGTCACTGTCCACCTGGACGTCACTGTCCACTTGGAGGTCACTGTCCACCGGGAGGTCACTGTCCACTTCGAGGTCACTGTCCACTTGGAGGAGACTGTCCACCTGGAGGTCACTGTCCACCTGGAGGTCACTGTTCACCTCGAGGTCACTGTCCACTTGGAGGTCACTGTCCACTTGGAGGAGCCTGTCCACCTGGAGGTCACTGCCCACTTGGAGGTCACTGTTCACCTGGAGGTCACTGTCCACCTGGAGGTCACTGCCCACTTGGAGGTCACTGTTCACCTGGAGGTCACTGTCCACCTGGAGGAGACTGTCCACTTGGAGGTCACTGTCCACTTGGAGGTCACTGTCCACTTAGAGGAGACTGTTCACCTGGAGGAGACTGTTCACCTGGAGGTCACTGTCCACCTGGAAGAGACTGTCCACCTGGAGGTCACTGTCCATTTGGAGGAGACTGTTCACCTGGAGGTCACTGTCCACCTGGAGGTCACTGCCCACTTGGAGTCACTGTTCACCTGGAGGTCACTGTCCACCTGGAGGAGACTGTCCACTTGGAGGTCATTGTCCACTTGGAGGTCACTGTTCACCTGGAGGTCACTGTCCACCTGGAAGAGACTGTCCACCTGGAGGTCACTGTCCATTTGGAGGAGACTGTTCACCTGGAGGTCATTGTCCACCTGGAGGTCACTGTCCCCTTGGAGGTCACTGTCCACCTGGAGGTCACTGTCCACCTGGAGGTCACTGTCCCCTTGGAGGAGACTGTCCACCTGGAGGTCATTGTCCACCTGGAGGTCACTGCCCACTTGGAGGTCACTGTCCACCTGGAGGTCACTCTCCACCTGGAGGTCATTTTCCACTTGGAGGAGACTGTGCACCTGGAGGTCACTGTCCACTTGGAGGTCACTGTCCACTTGGAGGTCACTGTCCACTTATAGGAGACTGTTCACCTGGAGGTCACTGTGCACCTGGAAGAGACTGTCCACCTGGAGGTCACTGTCCACTTCGAGGTCACTGTCCCCTTGGAGGAGACTGTTCACCTGGTGGTCATTGTCCACCTGGTGGTCACTGTCCCCTTGGAGGAGACTGTCCACCTGGAGGTCACTGTCCACCTGGAGGTCACTGTCCACCTGGAGATCACTATCCACCTGCAGCAGACTGTCCACCTGGAGGAGACTGCCTAAAGGTCATTGTCCACCTGGAGGTCACCATCCACCTGGAGGTTAATGTCCACTTGGAGGTCATTGTTCACCTAGAGGTTACCCTGCCCGTGGAGGCCACTGTTCACCTGGAGACTACTGTCCACATCACAGGAAACTCTACCTGGAGATCGCTGTTCATTCTGGAGGTCACTGTCCACATAGAGGTGACTATCCACCTGGGCTGAGCTGGAGCCAGGAGCAAGGGGTCTGAGCGAGGCTCTGGAGGGCGGAGCCTACAGAGAGACTTGGGTGTGGGGCCGCCTGTCCTGGGCCAGGGCCGCACGGAGCAGCAGGAGGAAGCAGGTGCTGCTGGTGGGAAGGCCCCCTCCGAGCTCTGTCAGAACCAAAGGGCGTTTCCCCCCTTTTGAAGGAAAAGTCAGGTGAGGCCATGGAGTGGAAAGAAGGCCCTTTGGTGACTTGTTCTCAATGCTGCGATGTTCAGAAGCCCCTATTCTACCTGAGACGGGAGCAGAGCCTCTCGGAGTGAGCTCCATGTGTGGGGCAGGGCCTCTGCGGCCTGGACTCCCCAGCCACCTGCTCTGGTGCCAGAGCATACCTGGACGGCGGTGGCAGGGGGTGGCAGTTGGCCCCTTCTCTGTGCTCCTGTCTCTGGGCCAGTCTCTGGGAGGCGGGAAGCTCCCGACCCTATTCCGGGGACCAGCACCGTTTGCCGGACGGGAAGCGTCCAGTTCGCATGTGACCAGACGCCTCGGAGCCACCTGGTCAAGCGAAAAGCAAAGTACCTGACACGATCCAGTGCTGAGCAGAATAGTCAGCCTCATGTGGCAAAAAGGCTGTAATACAGGTGCCCTGGATGCTGAACTACTCCCTCCAGGAGACACATCTGAACAAATACTCGAGTGTTTTTTCATAAACAAGACAATTATCATACATTTCCCTTTTGGTAGGAGCGGCGATAAACACTTTAAATTTTGTAGCAAAATGAGGGTGTGGATGGCACTCACCGCCTGGCACAGGATTGGGTATTTGGTGCGGTTCACGCCGCCGGCAAATACTGTGAAGGTCAGAGCCGCGTGAAAGCAGAAGTTGAGGAGCGTGTGCCGGCCTTTCCGGCTGATCCGGATGGCACTGTGGGAGACGGAGATGTCCCATCAGGACCCAGCACGCAGAGCGAGGTGCACAGATCAGCCCTCTTCCCCAGTTGCCATGCTCCGTCCACGTGGGGACAGAGCTGAAGACCCCCGAGGTGTCACCGAAAGAGGCCGGGGGAGCCCACCCAAAGGACCAGATGGATGGGAACACACAGGGTGTGTGTGGCACCCTCAGTGTGTGGTTGTTGGACGTTTTTGTGTTAAATCGACTTGGAATGCTAGACTGGAGGGTTTTGAGAAATCTCGAACCTGGTCATTGGACAGATGCTAATACTGAAACCTGAGACTCTATGCCTTGTCTGGTCACAGAGCTAGAGGGTGGGACACACCTGGCCACACCTCCTGATTCCCAGGATGGAGTTCTTCCCTCTCTGAGCAGATGTCTGGTACCTCAAGAAGAGGGCATGACTGTGACTGACTGGAAGCAAGACCCCTGTAGTCTGTGGCCTAGGACCTTGCCTATGGCTGTGACCACCTCCATGACTTGGCCTCACCCTGGCTACGGCCATGGTAGAGATTACTCATCCTATTCTTACAGCTGTAATGGTGGCCACAGTTTCTCCATGGCCTTGGACATGCCCAACCCTCTCCCCATGATCACAGCTTTGGACATGCC